>NC_133345.1:5939496-5944496 GCF_030506205.2 Paramisgurnus dabryanus | reverse complement strand
TGTAAGCATTTAATTAATTAAATATTTATTTATGTCATTTTTTCCCATGAATGCGTTCTTTCTGTAAGCGTTCACTGATGTCATGGCGTTGCCACATAAGTCTTGAAGTGTCTGTCGATTCGAGTCGGCACTCGCTTACGGCCACACCACCCTGAGCACGCCCGCTCTCGTCTGATCTCGGAAGCCAAGCAGGGTCGGGCCTGGTTAGTACTTGGATGGGAGACCGCCTGGGAATACCAGGTGCTGTAAGCATTTAATTAATTAATAATTTTTTTTATGTCATTTTTTCCCATGAATGCGTCCTTTCTGTAACCATTTACCGATGTCATTGCGTTGCAACATTAGCCTTGAAGTGTCTCTCGAATCGAGTCAGCACTCGCTTACGGCCACACCACCCTGAGCACGCCCGCTCTCGTCTGATCTCGGAAGCCAAGCAGGGTCGGGCCTGGTTAGTACTTGGATGGGAGACCGCCTGGGAATACCAGGTGCTGTAAGCATTTAATTAATTAATTATTTTTTTATGTCATTTTTTCCCATGAATGCGATCTTTCTGTAAGCGTTCACTGATGTCATGGCGTTGCCACATAAGTCTTGAAGTGTCTATCGAAGCGAGTCAGCACTCGCTTACGGCCACACCACCCTGAGCACGCCCGCTCTCGTCTGATCTCGGAAGCCAAGCAGGGTTGGGCCTGGTTAGTACTTGGATGGGAGACCGCCTGGGAATACCAGGTGCTGTAAGCATTTAATTAATTAATTATTTTTTTTATGTCATTTTTCCCATGAATGCGTCCTTTCTGTAACCATTTACCGATGTCATTGCGTTGCCACATTAGCCTTGAAGTGTCTCTCGAATCGAGTCAGCACTCGTTTACGGCCACACCACCCTGAGCACGCCCGCTCTCGTCTGATCTCGGAAGCCAAGCAGGGTCGGGCCTGGTTAGTACTTGGATGGGAGACCGCCTGGGAATACCAGATGCTGTAAGCATTTAATTAATTAATTATATTTTTTATGTCATTTTTTCCCATGAATGCGTCCTTTCTGTAACCATTTACCGATGTCATTGCGTTGCCACATTAGCCTTGAAGTGTCTCTCGAATCGAGTCAGCACTCGTTTACGGCCACACCACCCTGAGCACGCCCGCTCTCGTCTGATCTCGGAAGCCAAGCAGGGTCGGGCCTGGTTAGTACTTGGATGGGAGACCGCCTGGGAATACCTGGTGCTGTAAGAATTAAATTAATTAATTATTTATGTCATTTTTCCCATGAATGCGTCCTTTCTGTAAGCGTTCTCCCATGGCATGCCGTTGCCACATTAGTTTTGAAGTGTCTCTCGAATCAAGTCCGCACTCGCTTACGGCCACACCACCCTGAGCACGCCCGCTCTCGTCTGATCTCGGAAGCCAAGCAGGGTCGGGCCTGGTTAGTACTTGGATGGGAGATTGCCTGGGAATACCAGGTGCTGTAAGCATTTAATTAATTAAATATTTATTTATGTCATTTTTTCCCATGAATGCGTTCTTTCTGTAAGCGTTCACTGATGTCATGGCGTTGCCACATAAGTCTTGAAGTGTCTGTCGATTCGAGTCGGCACTCGCTTACGGCCACACCACCCTGAGCACGCCCGCTCTCGTCTGATCTCGGAAGCCAAGCAGGGTCGGGCCTGGTTAGTACTTGGATGGGAGACCGCCTGGGAATACCAGGTGCTGTAAGCATTTAATTAATTAAATATTTATTTATGTCATATTTTCCCATGAATGCGTCCTTTCTGTAAGCGTTCTCCCATGGCATGGCGTTGCCACATTAGTTTTGAAGTGTCTCTCGAATCGAGTCTGCACTCGCTTACGGCCACACCACCCTGAGCACGCCCGCTCTCGTCTGATCTCGGAAGCCAAGCAGGGTCGGGCCTGGTTAGTACTTGGATGGGAGACCGCCTGGGAATACCAGGTGCTGTAAGCATTTAATTAATTAATAATTTTTTTATGTCATTTTTTCCCATGAATGCGTCCTTTCTGTAACCATTTACCGATGTCATTGCGTTGCCACATTAGCCTTGAAGTGTCTCTCGAATCGAATCAGCACTCGCTTACGGCCACACCACCCTGAGCACGCCCGCTCTCGTCTGATCTCGGAAGCCAAGCAGGGTCGGGCCTGGTTAGTACTTGGATGGGAGACCGCCTGGGAATACCAGGTGCTGCAAGCATTTATATTAATAAATTATTTTTTTATGTCATTTTTTCCCATGAATGCGACCTTTCTGTAAGCGTTCACTGATGTCATGGCGTTGCCACATAAGTCTTGAAGTGTCTATCGAAGCGAGTCAGCACTCGCTTACGGCCACACCACCCTGAGCACGCCCGCTCTCGTCTGATCTCGGAAGCCAAGCAGGGTCGGGCCTGGTTAGTACTTGGATGGGAGACCGCCTGGGAATACCAGGTGCTGTAAGCATTTAATTAATTAATTTTTTTTTTATGTCATTTTTTCCCATGAATGCGTCCTTTCTGTAACCATTTACCGATGTCATTGCGTTGCCACATTAGCCTTGAAGTGTCTATCGAATAGAGTCAGCACTCGTTTGCGGCCACACCACCCTGAGCACGCCCGCTCTCGTCTGATCTCGGAAGCCAAGCAGGGTCGGGCCTGGTTAGTACTTGGATGGGAGACCGCCTGGGAATACCAGGTGCTGTAAGCATTTAATTAATTAATTATTTTTTTATGTCATTTTTTCCCATGAATGCGATCTTTCTGTAAGCGTTCACTGATGTCATGGCGTTGCCACATAAGTCTTGAAGTGTCTTTCGAAGCGAGTCAGCACTCGCTTATGGCCACACCACCCTGAGCACGCCCGCTCTCGTCTGATCTCGGAAGCCAAGCAGGGTCGGGCCTGGTTAGTACTTGGATGGGAGACCGCCTGGGAATACCTGGTGCTGTAAGAATTAAATTAATTAATTATTTATGTCATTTTTCCCATGAATGCGTCCTTTCTGTAAGCGTTCTCCCATGGCATGGCGTTGCCACATTAGTTTTGAAGTGTCTCTCGAATCAAGTCAGCACTCGCTTACGGCCACGCCACCCTGAGCACGCCCGCTCTCGTCTGATCTCGTAAGCCAAGCAGGGTCGGGCCTGGTTAGTACTTGGATGGGAGACCGCCTGGGAATACCAGGTGCTCTAAGCATTTAATTAATTAATTATTTTTTTATGTCATTTTTTCCCATGAATGCGATCTTTCTGTAAGCGTTCACTGATGTCATGGCGTTGCCACATAAGTCTTGAAGTGTCTATCGAAGCGAGTCAGCACTCGCTTACGGCCACACCACCCTGAGCACGCCCGCTCTCGTCTGATCTCGGAAGCCAAGCAGGGTCGTGCCTGGTTAGTACTTGGATGGGAGACCGCCTGGGAATACCAGGTGCTGTAAGCATTTAATTAATTAATTATTTTTTTTATGTCATTTTTTCCCATGAATGCGTCCTTTCTGTAACCATTTACCGATGTCATTGCGTTGCCACATTAGCCTTGAAGTGTCTCTCGAATCGAGTCAGCACTCGTTTACGGCCACACCACCCTGAGCACGCCCGCTCTCGTCTGATCTCGGAAGCCAAGCAGGGTCGGGCCTGGTTAGTACTTGGATGGGAGACCGCCTGGGAATACCTGGTGCTGTAAGAATTTAATTAATTAATTTTTTATGTCATTTTTCCCATGAATGCGTCCTTTCTGTAAGCGTTCTCCCATGGCATGCCGTTGCCACATTAGTTTTGAAGTGTCTCTCGAATCAAGTCCGCACTCGCTTACGGCCACACCACCCTGAGCACGCCCGCTCTCGTCTGATCTCGGAAGCCAAGCAGGGTCGGGCCTGGTTAGTACTTGGATGGGAGATTGCCTGGGAATACCAGGTGCTGTAAGCATTTAATTAATTAAATATTTATTTATGTCATTTTTCCCATGAATGCGTTCTTTCTGTAAGCGTTCACTGATGTCATGGCGTTGCCACATAAGTCTTGAAGTGTCTGTCGATTCGAGTCGGCACTCGCTTACGGCCACACCACCCTGAGCACGCCCGCTCTCGTCTGATCTCGGAAGCCAAGCAGGGTCGGGCCTGGTTAGTACTTGGATGGGAGACCGCCTGGGAATACCAGGTGCTGTAAGCATTTAATTAATTAAATATTTATTTATGTCATATTTTCCCATGAATGCGTCCTTTCTGTAAGCGTTCTCCCATGGCATGGCGTTGCCACATTAGTTTTGAAGTGTCTCTCGAATCGAGTCTGCACTCGCTTACGGCCACACCACCCTGAGCACGCCCGCTCTCGTCTCATCTCGGAAGCCAAGCAGGGTCGGTCCTGGTTAGTACTTGGATGGGAGACCGCCTGGGAATACCAGGTGCTGTAAGCATTTAATTAATTAATAATTTTTTTTATGTCATTTTTTCCCATGAATGCGTCCTTTCTGTAACCATTTACCGATGTCATTGCATTGCCACATTAGCCTTGAAGTGTCTCTCGAATCGAGTCAGCACTCGCTTACGGCCACACCACCCTGAGCACGCCCGCTCTCGTCTGATCTCGGAAGCCAAGCAGGGTCGGGCCTGGTTAGTACTTGGATGGGAGACCGCCTGGGAATACCAGGTGCTGTAAGCATTTAATTAATTAATTATTTTTTTATGTCATTTTTTCCCATGAATGCGATCTTTCTGTAAGCGTTCACTGATGTCATGGCGTTGCCACATAAGTCTTGAAGTGTCTTTCGAAGCGAGTCAGCCCTCGCTTACGGCCACACCACCCTGAGCACGCCCGCTCTCGTCTGATCTCGGAAGCCAAGCAGGGTCGGGCCTGGTTAGTACTTGGATGGGAGACCGCCTGGGAATACCTGGTGCTGTAAGAATTAAATTAATTAATTATTTATGTCATTTTTCCCATGAATGCGTCCTTTCTGTAAGCGTTCTCCCATGGCATGGCGTTGCCACATTAGTTTTGAAGTGTCTCTCGAATCAAGTCAGCACTCGCT
>NC_133345.1:5916996-5934496 GCF_030506205.2 Paramisgurnus dabryanus | reverse complement strand
TTTATGTCATTTTTTCCCATGAATGCGATCTTTCTGTAAGCGTTCACTGATGTCATGGCGTTGCCACATAAGTCTTGAAGTGTCTATCGAAGCGAGTCAGCACTCGCTTACGGCCACACCACCCTGAGCACGCCCGCTCTCGTCTGATCTCGGAAGCCAAGCAGGGTCGGGCCTGGTTAGTACTTGGATGGGAGACCGCCTGGGAATACCAGGTGCTGTAAGCATTTAATTAATTAATTATTTTTTTTATGTCATTTTTTCCCATGAATGCGTCCTTTCTGTAACCATTTACCGATGTCATTGCGTTGCCACATTAGCCTTGAAGTGTCTCTCGAATCGAGTCAGCACTCGTTTACGGCCACACCACCCTGAGCACGCCCGCTCTCGTCTGATCTCGGAAGCCAAGCAGGGTCGGGCCTGGTTAGTACTTGGATGGGAGACCGCCTGGGAATACCTGGTGCTGTAAGAATTTAATTAATTAATTTTTTATGTCATTTTTCCCATGAATGCGTCCTTTCTGTAAGCGTTCTCCCATGGCATGCCGTTGCCACATTAGTTTTGAAGTGTCTCTCGAATCAAGTCCGCACTCGCTTACGGCCACACCACCCTGAGCACGCCCGCTCTCGTCTGATCTCGGAAGCCAAGCAGGGTCGGGCCTGGTTAGTACTTGGATGGGAGATTGCCTGGGAATACCAGGTGCTGTAAGCATTTAATTAATTAAATATTTATTTATGTCATTTTTTCCCATGAATGCGTTCTTTCTGTAAGCGTTCACTGATGTCATGGCGTTGCCACATAAGTCTTGAAGTGTCTGTCGATTCGAGTCGGCACTCGCTTACGGCCACACCACCCTGAGCACGCCCGCTCTCGTCTGATCTCGGAAGCCAAGCAGGGTCGGGCCTGGTTAGTACTTGGATGGGAGACCGCCTGGGAATACCAGGTGCTGTAAGCATTTAATTAATTAAATATTTATTTATGTCATATTTTCCCATGAATGCGTCCTTTCTGTAAGCGTTCTCCCATGGCATGGCGTTGCCACATTAGTTTTGAAGTGTCTCTCGAATCGAGTCTGCACTCGCTTACGGCCACACCACCCTGAGCACGCCCGCTCTCGTCTGATCTCGGAAGCCAAGCAGGGTCGGGCCTGGTTAGTACTTGGATGGGAGACCGCCTGGGAATACCAGGTGCTGTAAGCATTTATATTAATAAATTATTTTTTTATGTCATTTTTTCCCATGAATGCGACCTTTCTGTAAGCGTTCACTGATGTCATGGCGTTGCCACATAAGTCTTGAAGTGTCTATCGAAGCGAGTCAGCACTCGCTTACGGCCACACCACCCTGAGCACGCCCGCTCTCGTCTGATCTCGGAAGCCAAGCAGGGTCGGGCCTGGTTATTACTTGGATGGGAGATTGCCTGGGAATACCAGGTGCTGTAAGCATTTAATTAATTAAATATTTATTTATGTCATTTTTTCCCATGAATGCGTTCTTTCTGTAAGCGTTCACTGATGTCATGGCGTTGCCACATAAGTCTTGAAGTGTCTGTCGATTCGAGTCGGCACTCGCTTACGGCCACACCACCCTGAGCACGCCCGCTCTCGTCTGATCTCGGAAGCCAAGCAGGGTCGGGCCTGGTTAGTACTTGGATGGGAGACCGCCTGGGAATACCAGGTGCTGTAAGCATTTAATTAATTAATAATTTTTTTTATGTCATTTTTTCCCATGAATGCGTCCTTTCTGTAACCATTTACCGATGTCATTGCGTTGCAACATTAGCCTTGAAGTGTCTCTCGAATCGAGTCAGCACTCGCTTACGGCCACACCACCCTGAGCACGCCCGCTCTCGTCTGATCTCGGAAGCCAAGCAGGGTCGGGCCTGGTTAGTACTTGGATGGGAGACCGCCTGGGAATACCAGGTGCTGTAAGCATTTAATTAATTAATTATTTTTTTATGTCATTTTTTCCCATGAATGCGATCTTTCTGTAAGCGTTCACTGATGTCATGGCGTTGCCACATAAGTCTTGAAGTGTCTATCGAAGCGAGTCAGCACTCGCTTACGGCCACACCACCCTGAGCACGCCCGCTCTCGTCTGATCTCGGAAGCCAAGCAGGGTTGGGCCTGGTTAGTACTTGGATGGGAGACCGCCTGGGAATACCAGGTGCTGTAAGCATTTAATTAATTAATTATTTTTTTTATGTCATTTTTCCCATGAATGCGTCCTTTCTGTAACCATTTACCGATGTCATTGCGTTGCCACATTAGCCTTGAAGTGTCTCTCGAATCGAGTCAGCACTCGTTTACGGCCACACCACCCTGAGCACGCCCGCTCTCGTCTGATCTCGGAAGCCAAGCAGGGTCGGGCCTGGTTAGTACTTGGATGGGAGACCGCCTGGGAATACCAGATGCTGTAAGCATTTAATTAATTAATTATATTTTTTATGTCATTTTTTCCCATGAATGCGTCCTTTCTGTAACCATTTACCGATGTCATTGCGTTGCCACATTAGCCTTGAAGTGTCTCTCGAATCGAGTCAGCACTCGTTTACGGCCACACCACCCTGAGCACGCCCGCTCTCGTCTGATCTCGGAAGCCAAGCAGGGTTGGGCCTGGTTAGTACTTGGATGGGAGACCGCCTGGGAATACCTGGTGCTGTAAGAATTAAATTAATTAATTATTTATGTCATTTTTCCCATGAATGCGTCCTTTCTGTAAGCGTTCTCCCATGGCATGCCGTTGCCACATTAGTTTTGAAGTGTCTCTCGAATCAAGTCCGCACTCGCTTACGGCCACACCACCCTGAGCACGCCCGCTCTCGTCTGATCTCGGAAGCCAAGCAGGGTCGGGCCTGGTTAGTACTTGGATGGGAGATTGCCTGGGAATACCAGGTGCTGTAAGCATTTAATTAATTAAATATTTATTTATGTCATTTTTTCCCATGAATGCGTTCTTTCTGTAAGCGTTCACTGATGTCATGGCGTTGCCACATAAGTCTTGAAGTGTCTGTCGATTCGAGTCGGCACTCGCTTACGGCCACACCACCCTGAGCACGCCCGCTCTCGTCTGATCTCGGAAGCCAAGCAGGGTCGGGCCTGGTTAGTACTTGGATGGGAGACCGCCTGGGAATACCAGGTGCTGTAAGCATTTAATTAATTAAATATTTATTTATGTCATATTTTCCCATGAATGCGTCCTTTCTGTAAGCGTTCTCCCATGGCATGGCGTTGCCACATTAGTTTTGAAGTGTCTCTCGAATCGAGTCTGCACTCGCTTACGGCCACACCACCCTGAGCACGCCCGCTCTCGTCTGATCTCGGAAGCCAAGCAGGGTCGGGCCTGGTTAGTACTTGGATGGGAGACCGCCTGGGAATACCAGGTGCTGTAAGCATTTAATTAATTAATAATTTTTTTATGTCATTTTTTCCCATGAATGCGTCCTTTCTGTAACCATTTACCGATGTCATTGCGTTGCCACATTAGCCTTGAAGTGTCTCTCGAATCGAATCAGCACTCGCTTACGGCCACACCACCCTGAGCACGCCCGCTCTCGTCTGATCTCGGAAGCCAAGCAGGGTCGGGCCTGGTTAGTACTTGGATGGGAGACCGCCTGGGAATACCAGGTGCTGTAAGCATTTATATTAATAAATTATTTTTTTATGTCATTTTTTCCCATGAATGCGACCTTTCTGTAAGCGTTCACTGATGTCATGGCGTTGCCACATAAGTCTTGAAGTGTCTATCGAAGCGAGTCAGCACTCGCTTACGGCCACACCACCCTGAGCACGCCCGCTCTCGTCTGATCTCGGAAGCCAAGCAGGGTCGGGCCTGGTTAGTACTTGGATGGGAGACCGCCTGGGAATACCAGGTGCTGTAAGCATTTAATTAATTAATTTTTTTTTTATGTCATTTTTTCCCATGAATGCGTCCTTTCTGTAACCATTTACCGATGTCATTGCGTTGCCACATTAGCCTTGAAGTGTCTATCGAATAGAGTCAGCACTCGTTTGCGGCCACACCACCCTGAGCACGCCCGCTCTCGTCTGATCTCGGAAGCCAAGCAGGGTCGGGCCTGGTTAGTACTTGGATGGGAGACCGCCTGGGAATACCAGGTGCTGTAAGCATTTATATTAATAAATTATTTTTTTATGTCATTTTTTCCCATGAATGCGACCTTTCTGTAAGCGTTCACTGATGTCATGGCGTTGCCACATAAGTCTTGAAGTGTCTATCGAAGCGAGTCAGCACTCGCTTACGGCCACACCACCCTGAGGGCGCTAGAGAGCAACAAGGAAGTGTGAGGCTGCAGTAGAGAGGGAAAGGCTCTCCACACGTTTGAGTTTTTCTATTTGTGTTTATTTAGTCCTAAAAGGTTTTTTTGTTTGTTTGTTTTTTTGTTATTTTGTTACTTGTCCTCCCAACAGCTTAGCTGTTTGGGAGGGATCGTTTTAGTTTTTTTTTTGTGTGTTGTTGCTTGTTCCTTTGAGGAATGGACAATATAACAGCAACAGACATGGATTTAGAACGAGGAACGCATCAGCAAATGGAAAACGGACTGGAAAAAAGACAACGAGATAAGGATGGCCCGGAAAGGAGACATAAAAGATACTACACTAAAGAAGCAACGGTGGTAGTTGATCTGGCAGAGGTGCATGAAGGAAAACCAGAGGACATAATTCAGGCATTGCTTGACAAGATGGACGTTACAAGCATACTAGCGGTAAGGCCCAAAATGATGAAAGAATATGAAATTACCTTTGAAAAGGAGGAAGATATTGAAAAGTTGGATGGAGGACTAATGATTAAAGGAAAGATTTGTGAAATTAAAAAGTTGAATAATAAAGATTTTGTTGTCTCTTTTATGCATCTGCCCGCATACCTGGACGACGGCGAGATATTACAGAAGCTGGAGGGATGGGGGGTAACTCCCATCTCACAGATAAGGAGACGATTCTACAACGGCACCCACATAGAGGATGGAACAAGGTTCCTGAAGGTACGGTTCCCAAAAGAAGTGGCCTCCTTGCCCTACAGCACTAGACTTGAAACGGGAGAAGGTCCTCAATACTTCAGAGTGATACATAGCCAGCAGGTGAGAACCTGCAGGTTGTGTATGAGCCCTGAACACATGATGAAGGACTGTCCGGATTTTAAATGCTTTAAATGCGAGGAAACAGGCCACTTTGCGAGGGACTGCAAGGTAGTGAGGTGTCCGGACTGCAAGCGTGCACTGGACAAGTGCGAATGCTGGTATAGAGACCATCAACAGGAAGAAGAGCAGGATAGCGGGCAGATGCATGAAACAGACAGCGAAGAGGAGCAACGTGAGGACATTGGAGCAACACAAGGAGAGGACAATGACAACGAGATTGAAAAGACTGAATTAACACAGAAAAGTGAGGAGCAAAATGAGAATACTGGAGTGACACAAGGAGAGGACAATGACAACGAGATTGAAAAGACTGAATTAACACAGGAAAGCGAGGAAATGGAGGATTTGATGGAGGAAAACGATACTCAACAAATTGAAACGAAGGAGCCAAAGGAGAAAGAACAAACTGGGGAGGAGGAAGGAAAGGACAAAGACAGTGAAAACATTGACGAAGACAGCACGTTGGGAACAACCAACAAAAGAAGGAGAAAAATTAAGGTAAAACCAAATTTAGAGAAAGCTAAAAATAAAATGTGGAAACAAAGTTCTGAAGAGATACAAGACTGTGGAAGAAGTGAAAAGGCAGGGGAGGAAAATTGACTAACAAAATGTTGATGCAAAAGTTTTTCTTTTTTTCTTTTTATTTAATGGTGTTAAAAATTGTGAGCTTTAATGCAAGGGGATTAATGAATGGTGTGAAATTTGAAAAAGTTAAGGAACTGTGTAGAGATGAAGATGTGATTTTATTGCAAGAGACAAACTGGAAAGAAAGTGTAATGGAGGATTTTAAAAGAAGATGGGAAGGAGAATTATTTTTTAATAATGGAGAGGGAAAAATGGGAGGAGGAGTGGCGGTGTTAATAAGACAAGATAGAGGTATCAAGACAAAACTAATGTATAATGACACAAAAGGGAAATGCATGGCAGTAGAAATTAAGATGGAAGAAGATGATTTTATTTTAGTAAACGTACATGCTCCAAATGAAGAAATAGAAAAGAAAAGATATTTTAATGTTATAGCTGAAGTAGTTGAAAAATGGGAGAGGGTAATGATTGCGGGGGATTTTAACACTGTTTTTAGTAAAATGGACATGGCTAATGGAATGATCTTTAAATCAGATGGGGGTAGAAAGGAGTTAAGGTCGTTGATGGGGAAAAAAAACATGATTGATGTGTGGAGGGAGAGAAATGAAAAAAAGAGGGAATATACAAGAAGACAGCTGGTGGGGAATTTTATGTGTCAAACTAGAATAGACCACTTTTTAAGCACCAGGAATTTGGAATGTTTTATTGATGGAGTGTTTTATAAAGAAACAACTTTAAGTGATCACAAAATGGTGTTAATGAGAATGGATTTTAAAGGAGAAATGAAGGGACCAGGGGTATGGATTTTAAACACTGAAGTTTTAAAGGAACAGCATTTTAAAAAAGAGATAGAAAATATATTAGATGAAGGAAAAACAGACCTTATGTATATAGAAGATAAAAGACAATGGTGGGAAAACATGAAATATGACATTAGGAAATATGCAATGAGCTATAGTAAATTGTTGCAAAAGGTGAAAAGAATAAAAGAGGAAGAAATAAGAAAAACATTAAAAGAGGAGTTAAACAAAAATGAGGTAAACATACAAAGAGTAATTGAAGTGGAGGAAAAACTAAAGAAAATAGAAGAAGAAAAGTACAAAGGGGCGATGCTAAGAAGCAAAGCGAAATACACAGTAGAAGGAGAAAAATGCAACAAGTTCTTTTTAAACCTTGAGAAAAGTAGGGGGAAGGCAGGAATAATTAAAGAACTCAGAAACAAAGAAGGAAAAGTGATATTAAGTACAGAGGGTATTTTAAAAGAGGTAAACCAGTTTTATGAGGAACTTTTTACATCAGAAGAAGGAGATGAGACAAAAAGAAAAATCTTATTACAACAAATAACGAGAAAAGTTGATAAAGAAGACAAAAATTATTGTGAAAAAGATATTACAACAGAAGAAATTATAGAAGCCATCAATCAATTAGGAACGAAGAAAAGCCCAGGGATAGACGGCATTGGGAATGAGTTTTATAAAGCTTTTAAAGGAAAAATAAGTATTATTTTAAAAGAGGTTTATGAAGAGATCTTTGAAAAAGGAAAAGTGCACCCAAGAATGGGGTTAGGTCTAATGAAAATTATATATAAGAAAAAAGGAAATAAAACAGACTTGAAAAATTATAGACCAATCACATTGCTAAACACAGACCTTAAAGTTTTAGCTAAAGTTTTAGCAAATAGACTAAAACAGGTACTGCCCAATATAATTGAAACTAATCAAGCTTACGGAGTAATGGGAAGAGATATAGCAGATATTACAAGCAGCATTAGAGACATAACGTGGTATATAAAAGAAAAGGGTAAAAGCGCATATATAATAAGCATGGACTTTGAGAAGGCATTTGATAGAGTGGAACACAGATTCTTATTTGCAGTTCTAAAACAATTTGGCTTTGGGCAGAAATTCATAAAATGGATTTCAGTTTTATATACTGACATTTTAACTAAGGTAAAAGGTAATGGTTTTTTAACTCAACCCTTTAAAGTTTTAAGATCTATTAGACAAGGGTGTCCACTCTCAGCACAGCTGTACTCTTTGGTGGCAGAACCCCTAGGGCTTCTAATTAACAGAGGAAAACATATAAATGGAATAGAATTAGAAGACAAAGAGGAATTAACAAGAATATTCCAATATGCAGATGACACGACAATTGTAGTTGAGAATATAGAAAGCGTAAAAGAAGTAATGGAAAAAATGAAATGCTACTGTATGGGCTCAGGTGCAAAACTGAATGAGGATAAAACAGTATATATGAAGTTTGGAACAACAGAGGTTTTAACAGGGGTTGTTAAGTTCAAGGAGGTACAAGAGATGAAGATATTAGGTGTTATTTTAGCAAAAAACGAGAAAGAGGCTGTCAACAACTTGTGGGAGCAAACGTTGGGAGGGATGGAGAGAAGATTGATTTTTTGGAGAAATATGTTTTTAAGTTTAAAGGGGAAAATTTTAATTGTCAACATGCTAATGCTTTCTAAGATGTGGTATAATTTGCATGTGATGTCACTGCCGAGCTGGGTTGCCCAAAGAATAAAAAAGAGTGTTTTAGAATTTTTATGGGAAAAAAAGCCTCCAAGGATAGCATATCATACGCTTATAGGAAAACCAGAAGAGGGAGGGCTAGGATTGCAAGATGTAGAACAAAAGATGAACAGTATGAGGGTAAAAGTGGTTAGAAAATATCTAGATGACAAAAACAAAGCTGAGTGGAAGAAATTGATGGGTTTTTATTTAAACAAATGTGGAGGTTTTAAGCTTGAAGAAGACACTTTATGGATGAAGTTAAAAGCCTGGATGATGGAAGGGATTCCACAGTTTTATAAGGAGGTTTTAAATGCATGGAGGCTTTTTTTAACTGAGGTGGATTTTAATCCAGAGGGGAGGGAAAGGATTTTAAATCAGCCTCTGTTTTTAAATGATAAAATCAAAATAAATGAGAAAGACATTTATTATAAGAAGTGGTTACAAGTGGGGATCGTAAAAGTCAGAGACATCTTGTGGGAAGTTAAAGAAGGATTTTTACCAATCCAGGTCATTATTGATGCAATGGAGGATGAGAAGGAAGATTTTAATGTGACAACTTTAATAAACCAATATGAGGAAGTTAAGAAAGCAATTCCAAGACAGTGGTTAGAAGTGATAAATAAAAGGGAGGGAAAGGAAGATAAGATGATGGTGTTTTTAAAATGTAAAGACAAAAGGGTTAATTTTATTTTGGGAACAGTGAAAATGTTTTATGATTTTTTTACAAATAGAGTTTTTAAAGCACCTGTTGCTAACCAGATGTGGCTAAGACACTTTAATGAACTTGATGAAAAGGACATTTGGAAAAATAGAACATGGAAGTGGTTAAATGTGGACTTGGAATGTTTTGACTATTTTATCAGACATAATGTAATTTTTACTGAAATGAAACTCTGTGCAATGAACAAACAAACAAATGCCCAGTGTAAAGTCTGTAAAAAAGAGGATGAAGGTATGTTACATCTGTTTTTATTCTGTGAAAAGCTGAACCCATTTTTTAATGAACTTAAAGAAGTTGTCACAGAATTAAGAGAAAATGAAGAGGAAACTGACTGGAAGAGATTTTTTATGCTGGGAATGACAGAGAACAAAGAAAACAGGAAACTTGTGAATTTGTTGTTAATCATAGCGAAAAAAGCAATATGGAAAAGAAGGAATGTAGCAAGACACAGGAATTTTACTTTGAACCTATGGGTGCTTTTTAAGCAGATGGTAGAAAACTATGTGGAAATGTTGTACAATTATTTTAAATTGGAGAACAAGATGGGGGACTTTTACAAAATCTTTACCAAAGATGTTATAGGTGTTTTTAATCAAAAGCTTTTTAACATGCTAGGAGAAGATGAACTTTTGTTTTAGTTTCTTGGTTTAAAATTGTGTTCTGAATGTGTGGAAAAGATGCTTCTGCGATGTGACTTATGAAATGTTTCCTTAAAAATTAAAAAAAAAAAAAAAAAAATTAAAAAAAAAAAAAAAAAAGCACGCCCGCTCTCGTCTGATCTCGGAAGCCAAGCAGGGTCGGGCCTGGTTAGTACTTGGATGGGAGATTGCCTGGGAATACCAGGTGCTGTAAGAATTTAATTAATTAAATATTTATTTATGTCATTTTTTCCCATGAATGCGTTCTTTCTGTAAGCGTTCACTGATGTCATGGCGTTGCCACATAAGTCTTGAAGTGTCTATCGAAGCAAGTCAGCACTCGCTTACGGCCACACCACCCTGAGCACGCCCGCTCTCGTCTGATCTCGGAAGCCAAGCAGGGTCGGGCCTGGTTAGTACTTGGATGGGAGACCGCCTGGGAATACCAGGTGCTGTAAGCATTTAATTAATTAATTATTTTTTTAATGTCATTTTTTCCCATGAATGCGTCCTTTCTGTAACCATTTACCGATGTCATTGCGTTGCCACATTAGCCTTGAAGTGTCTCTCGAATCGAGTCAGCACTCGCTTACGGCCACACCACCCTGAGCACGCCCGCTCTCGTCTGATCTCGGAAGCCAAGCAGGGTCGGGCCTGGTTAGTACTTGGATGGGAGACCGCCTGGGAATACCAGGTGCTGTAAGCAATTAATTAATTAATTATTTTTTTATGTCATTTTTTCCCATGAATGCGATCTTTCTGTAAGCGTTCACTGATGTCATGGCATTGCCACATAAGTCTTGAAGTGTCTATCGAAGCGAGTCAGCACTCGCTTACGGCCACACCACCCTGAGCACGCCCGCTCTCGTCTGATCTCGGAAGCCAAGCAGGGTCGGGCCTGGTTAGTACTTGGATGGGAGACCGCCTGGGAATACCAGGTGCTGTAAGCATTTAATTAATTAATTATTTTTTTTATGTCATTTTTCCCATGAATGCGTCCTTTCTGTAACCATTTACCGATGTCATTGCGTTGCCACATTAGCCTTGAAGTGTCTCTCGAATCGAGTCAGCACTCGTTTACGGCCACACCACCCTAAGCACGCCCGCTCTCGTCTGATCTCGGAAGCCAAGCAGGGTCGGGCCTGGTTAGTACTTGGATGGGAGACCGCCTGGGAATACCAGGTGCTGTAAGCATTTAATTAATTAATTATTTTTTTTATGTCATTTTTTCCCATGAATGCGTCCTTTCTGTAACCATTTACCGATGTCATTGCGTTGCCACATTAGCCTTGAAGTGTCTCTCGAATCGAGTCAGCACTCGTTTACGGCCGCACCACCCTGAGCACGCCCGCTCTCGTCTGATCTCGGAAGCCAAGCAGGGTCGGGCCTGGTTAGTACTTGGATGGGAGACCGCCTGGGAATACCTGGTGCTGTAAGAATTAAATTAATTAATTATTTATGTCATTTTTCCCATGAATGCGTCCTTTCTGTAAGCGTTCTCCCATGGCATGGCGTTGCCACATTAGTTTTGAAGTGTCTCTCGAATCAAGTCAGCACTCGCTTACGGCCACGCCACCCTGAGCACGCCCGCTCTCGTCTGATCTCGTAAGCCAAGCAGGGTCGGGCATGGTTAGTACTTGGATGGAAGACCGCCTGGGAATACCAGGTGCTGTAAGCATTTAATTAATTAATTATTTTTTTATGTCATTTTTTCCCATGAATGCGTCCTTTCTGTAACCATTTACCGATGTCATTGCGTTGCCACATTAGCCTTGAAGTGTCTCTCGAATCGAGTCAGCACTCGTTTACGGCCGCACCACCCTGAGCACGCCCGCTCTCGTCTGATCTCGGAAGCCAAGCAGGGTCGGGCCTGGTTAGTACTTGGATGGGAGACCGCCTGGGAATACCTGGTGCTGTAAGAATTAAATTAATTAATTATTTATGTCATTTTTCCCATGAATGCGTCCTTTCTGTAAGCGTTCTCCCATGGCATGGCGTTGCCACATTAGTTTTGAAGTGTCTCTCGAATCAAGTCAGCACTCGCTTACGGCCACGCCACCCTGAGCACGCCCGCTCTCGTCTGATCTCGTAAGCCAAGCAGGGTCGGGCATGGTTAGTACTTGGATGGAAGACCGCCTGGGAATACCAGGTGCTGTAAGCATTTAATTAATTAATTATTTTTTTATGTCATTTTTTCCCATGAATGCGATCTTTCTGTAAGCGTTCACTGATGTCATGGCGTTGCCACATAAGTCTTGAAGTGTCTATCGAAGCGAGTCAGCACTCGCTTACGGCCACACCACCCTGAGCACGCCCGCTCTCGTCTGATCTCGGAAGCCAAGCAGGGTCGGGCCTGGTTAGTACTTGGATGGGAGACCGCCTGGGAATACCAGGTGCTGTAAGCATTTAATTAATTAATTATTTTTTTTATGTCATTTTTTCCCATGAATGCGTCCTTTCTGTAACCATTTACCGATGTCATTGCGTTGCCACATTAGCCTTGAAGTGTCTCTCGAATCGAGTCAGCACTCGCTTACGGCCACACCACCCTGAGCACGCCCGCTCTCGTCTGATCTCGGAAGCCAAGCAGGGTCGGGCCTGGTTAGTACTTGGATGGGAGACCGCCTGGGAATACCAGGTGCTGTAAGCATTTAATTAATTAATTATTTTTTTTATGTCATTTTTTCCCATGAATGCGTCCTTTCTGTAACCATTTACCGATGTCATTGCGTTGCCACATTAGCCTTGAAGTGTCTCTCGAATCGAGTCAGCACTCGTTTACGGCCACACCACCCTGAGCACGCCCGCTCTCGTCTGATCTCGGAAGCCAAGCAGGGTCGGGCCTGGTTAGTACTTGGATGGGAGACCGCCTGGGAATACCTGGTGCTGTAAGAATTAAATTAATTAATTATTTATGTCATTTTTCCCATGAATGCGTCCTTTCTGTAAGCGTTCTCCCATGGCATGGCGTTGCCACATTAGTTTTGAAGTGTCTCTCGAATCAAGTCAGCACTCGCTTACGGCCACGCCACCCTGAGCACGCCCGCTCTCGTCTGATCTCGGAAGCCAAGCAGGGTCGGGCCTGGTTAGTACTTGGATGGGAGATTGCCTTGGAATACCAGGTGCTGTAAGCATTTAATTAATTAAATATTTATTTATGTCATTTTTTCCCATGAATGCGTTCTTTCTGTAAGCGTTCACTGATGTCATGGCGTTGCCACATAAGTCTTGAAGTGTCTGTCGATTCGAGTCGGCACTCGCTTACGGCCACACCACCCTGAGCACGCCCGCTCTCGTCTGATCTCGGAAGCCAAGCAGGGTCGGGCCTGGTTAGTACTTGGATGGGAGACCGCCTGGGAATACCAGGTGCTGTAAGCATTTAATTAATTAATTATTTTTTTATGTCATTTTTTCCCATGAATGCGTCCTTTCTGTAACCATTTACCGATGTCATTGCGTTGCCACATTAGCCTTGAAGTGTCTCTCGAATCGAGTCAGCACTCGCTTACGGCCACACCACCCTGAGCACGCCCGCTCTCGTCTGATCTCGGAAGCCAAGCAGGGTCGGGCCTGGTTAGTACTTGGATGGGAGACCGCCTGGGAATACCAGGTGCTGTAAGCATTTAATTAATTAATTATTTTTTTATGTCATTTTTTCCCATGAATGCGATCTTTCTGTAAGCGTTCACTGATGTCATGGCGTTGCCACATAAGTCTTGAAGTGTCTATCGAAGCGAGTCAGCACTCGCTTACGGCCACACCACCCTGAGCACGCCCGCTCTCGTCTGATCTCGGAAGCCAAGCAGGGTCGGGCCTGGTTAGTACTTGGATGGGAGACCGCCTGGGAATACCAGGTGCTGTAAGCATTTAATTAATTAATTATTTTTTTTATGTCATTTTTTCCCATGAATGGGTCCTTTCTGTAACCATTTACCGATGTCATTGCGTTGCCACATTAGCCTTGAAGTGTCTCTCGAATCGAGTCAGCACTCGTTTACGGCCACACCACCCTGAGCACGCCCGCTCTCGTCTGATCTCGGAAGCCAAGCAGGGTCGGGCCTGGTTAGTACTTGGATGGGAGACCGCCTGGGAATACCAGGTGCTGTAAGCATTTAATTAATTAATTATTTTTTTTATGTCATTTTTTCCCATGAATGCGTCCTTTCTGTAACCATTTACCGATGTCATTGCGTTGCCACATTAGCCTTGAAGTGTCTCTCGAATCGAGTCAGCACTCGTTTACGGCCACACCACCCTGAGCACGCCCGCTCTCGTCTGATCTCGGAAGCCAAGCAGGGTCGGGCCTGGTTAGTACTTGGATGGGAGACCGCCTGGGAATACCTGGTGCTGTAAGAATTAAATTAATTAATTATTTATGTCATTTTTCCCATGAATGCGTCCTTTCTGTAAGCGTTCTCCCATGGCATGGCGTTGCCACATTAGTTTTGAAGTGTCTCTCGAATCAAGTCAGCACTCGCTTACGGCCACGCCACCCTGAGCACGCCCGCTCTCGTCTGATCTCGGAAGCCAAGCAGGGTCGGGCCTGGTTAGTACTTGGATGGGAGATTGCCTTGGAATACCAGGTGCTGTAAGCATTTAATTAATTAAATATTTATTTATGTCATTTTTTCCCATGAATGCGTTCTTTCTGTAAGCGTTCACTGATGTCATGGCGTTGCCACATAAGTCTTGAAGTGTCTGTCGATTCGAGTCGGCACTCGCTTACGGCCACACCACCCTGAGCACGCCCGCTCTCGTCTGATCTCGGAAGCCAAGCAGGGTCGGGCCTGGTTAGTACTTGGATGGGAGACCGCCTGGGAATACCAGGTGCTGTAAGCATTTAATTAATTAATTATTTTTTTATGTCATTTTTTCCCATGAATGCGTCCTTTCTGTAACCATTTACCGATGTCATTGCGTTGCCACATTAGCCTTGAAGTGTCTCTCGAATCGAGTCAGCACTCGCTTACGGCCACACCACCCTGAGCACGCCCGCTCTCGTCTGATCTCGGAAGCCAAGCAGGGTCGGGCCTGGTTAGTACTTGGATGGGAGACCGCCTGGGAATACCAGGTGCTGTAAGCATTTAATTAATTAATTATTTTTTTATGTCATTTTTTCCCATGAATGCGATCTTTCTGTAAGCGTTCACTGATGTCATGGCGTTGCCACATAAGTCTTGAAGTGTCTATCGAAGCGAGTCAGCACTCGCTTACGGCCACACCACCCTGAGCACGCCCGCTCTCGTCTGATCTCGGAAGCCAAGCAGGGTCGGGCCTGGTTAGTACTTGGATGGGAGACCGCCTGGGAATACCAGGTGCTGTAAGCAATTAATTAATTAATTATTTTTTTTATGTCATTTTTTCCCATGAATGGGTCCTTTCTGTAACCATTTACCGATGTCATTGCGTTGCCACATTAGCCTTGAAGTGTCTCTCGAATCGAGTCAGCACTCGTTTACGGCCACACCACCCTGAGCACGCCCGCTCTCGTCTGATCTCGGAAGCCAAGCAGGGTCGGGCCTGGTTAGTACTTGGATGGGAGACCGCCTGGGAATACCAGGTGCTGTAAGCATTTAATTAATTAATTATTTTTTTTATGTCATTTTTTCCCATGAATGCGTCCTTTCTGTAACCATTTACCGATGTCATTGCGTTGCCACATTAGCCTTGAAGTGTCTCTCGAATCGAGTCAGCACTCGTTTACGGCCACACCACCCTGAGCACGCCCGCTCTCGTCTGATCTCGGAAGCCAAGCAGGGTCGGGCCTGGTTAGTACTTGGATGGGAGACCGCCTGGAAATACCTGGTGCTGTAAGAATTAAATTAATTAATTATTTATGTCATTTTTCCCATGAATGCGTCCTTTCTGTAAGCGTTCTCCCATGGCATGGCGTTGCCACATTAGTTTTGAAGTGTCTCTCGAATCAAGTCAGCACTCGCTTACGGCCACGCCACCCTGAGCACGCCCGCTCTCGTCTGATCTCGTAAGCCAAGCAGGGTCGGGCCTGGTTAGTACTTGGATGGGAGACCGCCTGGGAATACCAGGTGCTGTAAGCATTTAATTAATTAATTATTTTTTTATGTCATTTTTTCCCATGAATGCGATCTTTCTGTAAGCGTTCACTGATGTCATGGCGTTGCCACATAAGTCTTGAAGTGTCTATCGAAGCGAGTCAGCACTTGCTTACGGCCACACCACCCTGAGCACGCCCGCTCTCGTCTGATCTCGGAAGCCAAGCAGGGTCGGGCCTGGTTAGTACTTGGATGGGAGACCGCCTGGGAATACCAGGTGCTGTAAGCATTTAATTAATTAATTATTTTTTTATGTCATTTTTTCCCATGAATGCGTCCTTTCTGTAACCATTTACCGATGTCATTGCGTTGCCACATTAGCCTTGAAGTGTCTCTCGAATCGAGTCAACACTCGTTTACGGCCACACCACCCTGAGCACGCCCGCTCTCGTCTAATCTCGGAAGCCAAGCAGGGTCGGGCCTGGTTAGTACTTGGATGGGAGACCGCCTGGGAATACCTGGTGCTGTAAGAATTTAATTAATTAATTTTTTATGTCATTTTTCCCATGAATGCGTCCTTTCTGTAAGCGTTCTCCCATGGCATGCCGTTGCCACATTAGTTTTGAAGTGTCTCTCGAATCAAGTCCGCACTCGCTTACGGCCACACCACCCTGAGCACGCCCGCTCTCGTCTGATCTCGGAAGCCAAGCAGGGTCGGGCCTGGTTAGTACTTGGATGGGAGATTGCCTGGGAATACCAGGTGCTGTAAGCATTTAATTAATTAAATATTTATTTATGTCATTTTTTCCCATGAATGCGTTCTTTCTGTAAGCGTTCACTGATGTCATGGCGTTGCCACATAAGTCTTGAAGTGTCTGTCGATTCGAGTCGGCACTCGCTTACGGCCACACCACCCTGAGCACGCCCGCTCTCGTCTGATCTCGGAAGCCAAGCAGGGTCGGGCCTGGTTAGTACTTGGATGGGAGACCGCCTGGGAATACCAGGTGCTGTAAGCATTTAATTAATTAAATATTTATTTATGTCATATTTTCCCATGAATGCGTCCTTTCTGTAAGCGTTCTCCCATGGCATGGCGTTGCCACATTAGTTTTGAAGTGTCTCTCGAATCGAGTCTGCACTCGCTTACGGCCACACCTCCCTGAGCACGCCCGCTCTCGTCTGATCTCGGAAGCCAAGCAGGGTTGGGCCTGGTTAGTACTTGGATGGGAGACCGCCTGGGAATACCAGGTGCTGTAAGCATTTAATTAATTAATTATTTTTTTATGTCATTTTTTCCCATGAATGCGTCCTTTCTGTAACTATTTACCGATGTCATTGCGTTGCCACATTAGCATTGAAGTGTCTCTCGAATCGAGTCAGCACTCTTTTACGGCCACACCACCCTGAGCACGCCCGCTCTCGTCTGATCTCGGAAGCCAAGCAGGGTCGGGCCTGGTTAGTACTTGGATGGGAGACCGCCTGGGAATACCTGGTGCTGTAAGAATTAAATTAATTAATTATTTATGTCATTTTTCCCATGAATGCGTCCTTTCTGTAAGCGTTCTCCCATGGCATGGCGTTGCCACATTAGTTTTGAAGTGTCTCTCGAATCAAGTCAGCACTCGCTTACGGCCACGCCACCCTGAGCACGCCCGCTCTCGTCTGATCTCGTAAGCCAAGCAGGGTCGGGCCTGGTTAGTACTTGGATGGGAGACCGCCTGGGAATACCAGGTGCTGTAAGCATTTAATTAATTAATTATTTTTTTATGTCATTATTTCCCATGAATGCGATCTTTCTGTAAGCGTTCACTGATGTCATGGCGTTGCCACATAAGTCTTGAAGTGTCTATCGAAGCGAGTCAGCACTCGCTT
>NC_133345.1:5899496-5911996 GCF_030506205.2 Paramisgurnus dabryanus | reverse complement strand
ATTTATGTCATTTTTTCCCATGAATGCGTTCTTTCTGTAAGCGTTCACTGATGTCATGGCATTGCCACATAAGTCTTGAAGTGTCTGTCGATTCGAGTCGGCACTCGCTTACGGCCACACCACCCTGAGCACGCCCGCTCTCGTCTGATCTCGGAAGCCAAGCAGGGTCGGGCCTGGTTAGTACTTGGATGGGAGACCGCCTGGGAATACCTGGTGCTGTAAGAATTTAATTAATTAATTTTTTATGTCATTTTTCCCATGAATGCGTCCTTTCTGTAAGCGTTCTCCCATGGCATGCCGTTGCCACATTAGTTTTGAAGTGTCTCTCGAATCAAGTCCGCACTCGCTTACGGCCACACCACCCTGAGCACGCCCGCTCACGTCTGATCTCGGAAGCCAAGCAGGGTCGGGCCTGGTTAGTACTTGGATGGGAGATTGCCTGGGAATACCAGGTGCTGTAAGCATTTAATTAATTAAATATTTATTTATGTCATTTTTTCCCATGAATGCGTTCTTTCTGTAAGCGTTCACTGATGTCATGGCATTGCCACATAAGTCTTGAAGTGTCTGTCGATTCGAGTCGGCACTCGCTTACGGCCACACCACCCTGAGCACGCCCGCTCTCGTCTGATCTCGGAAGCCAAGCAGGGTCGGGCCTGGTTAGTACTTGGATGGGAGACCGCCTGGGAATACCAGGTGCTGTAAGCATTTAATTAATTAAATATTTATTTATGTCATATTTTCCCATGAATGCGTCCTTTCTGTAAGCGTTCTCCCATGGCATGGCGTTGCCACATTAGTTTTGAAGTTTCTCTCGAATCGAGTCTGCACTCGCTTACGGCCACACCTCCCTGAGCACGCCTGCTCTCGTCTGATCTCGGAAGCCAAGCAGGGTCGGGCCTGGTTAGTACTTGGATGGGAGACCGCCTGGGAATACCAGGTGCTGTAAGCATTTAATTAATTAATAATTTTTTTTATGTCATTTTTTCCCATGAATGCGTCCTTTCTGTAACCATTTACCGATGTCATTGCGTTGCAACATTAGCCTTGAAGTGTCTCTCGAATCGAATCAGCACTCGCTTACGGCCACACCACCCTGAGCACGCCCGCTCTCGTCTGATCTCGGAAGCCAAGCAGGGTCGGGCCTGGTTAGTACTTGGATGGGAGACCGCCTGGGAATACCAGGTGCTGTAAGCATTTAATTAATTAATTATTTTTTTATGTCATTTTTTCCCATGAATGCGATCTTTCTGTAAGCGTTCACTGATGTCATGGCGTTGCCACATAAGTCTTGAAGTGTCTATCGAAGCGAGTCAGCACTCGCTTACGGCCACACCACCCTGAGCACGCCCGCTCTCGTCTGATCTCGGAAGCCAAGCAGGGTCGGGCCTGGTTAGTACTTGGATGGGAGACCGCCTGGGAATACCAGGTGCTGTAAGCATTTAATTAATTAATTATTGTTTTTATGTCATTTTTCCCATGAATGCGTCATTTCTGTAACCATTTACCGATGTCATTGCGTTGCCACATTAGCCTTGAAGTGTCTCTCGAATCGAGTCAGCACTCGTTTACGGCCACACCACCCTGAGCACGCCCGCTCTCGTCTGATCTCGTAAGCCAAGCAGGGTCGGGCCTGGTTAGTACTTGGATGGGAGACCGCCTGGGAATACCAGGTGCTGTAAGCATTTAATTAATTAATTATTTTTTTTATGTCATTTTTTCCCATGAATGTGTCCTTTCTGTAACCATTTACCGATGTCATTGCGTTGCCACATTAGCCTTGAAGTGTCTCTCGAATCGAGTCAGCACTCGTTTACGGCCACACCACCCTGAGCACGCCCGCTCTCGTCTGATCTCGGAAGCCAAGCAGGGTCGGGCCTGGTTAGTACTTGGATGGGAGACCGCCTGGGAATACCTGGTGCTGTAAGAATTTAATTAATTAATTTTTTATGTCATTTTTCCCATGAATGCGTCCTTTCTGTAAGCGTTCTCCCATGGCATGCCGTTGCCACATTAGTTTTGAAGTGTCTCTCGAATCAAGTCCGCACTCGCTTACGGCCACACCACCCTGAGCACGCCCGCTCTCGTCTGATCTCGGAAGCCAAGCAGGGTCGGGCCTGGTTAGTACTTGGATGGGAGATTGCCTGGGAATACCAGGTGCTGTAAGCATTTAATTAATTAAATATTTATTTATGTCATTTTTTCCCATGAATGCGTTCTTTCTGTAAGCGTTCACTGATGTCATGGCGTTGCCACATAAGTCTTGAAGTGTCTGTCGATTCGAGTCGGCACTCGC
The DNA here is from genome assembly GCF_030506205.2 of Paramisgurnus dabryanus. Lineage (NCBI taxonomy): Eukaryota > Metazoa > Chordata > Actinopteri > Cypriniformes > Cobitidae > Paramisgurnus > Paramisgurnus dabryanus. The sequence goes on along the minus strand of NC_133345.1, from coordinate 5,909,700 downwards.
TTACGGCCACACCACCCTGAGCACGCCCGCTCTCGTCTGATCTCGGAAGCCAAGCAGGGTCGGGCCTGGTTAGTACTTGGATGGGAGACCGCCTGGGAATACCAGGTGCTGTAAGCATTTAATTAATTAAATATTTATTTATGTCATATTTTCCCATGAATGCGTCCTTTCTGTAAGCGTTCTCCCATGGCATGGCGTTGCCACATTAGTTTTGAAGTGTCTCTCGAATCGAGTCTGCACTCGCTTACGGCCACACCACCCTGAGCACGCCCGCTCTCGTCTGATCTCGGAAGCCAAGCAGGGTCGGGCCTGGTTAGTACTTGGATGGGAGACCGCCTGGGAATACCAGGTGCTGTAAGCATTTAATTAATTAATAATTTTTTTTATGTCATTTTTTCCCATGAATGCGTCCTTTCTGTAACCATTTACCGATGTCATTGCGTTGCCACATTAGCCTTGAAGTGTCTCTCGAATCGAGTCAGCACTCGCTTACGGCCACACCACCCTGAGCACGCCCGCTCTCGTCTGATCTCGGAAGCCAAGCAGGGTCGGGCCTGGTTAGTACTTGGATGGGAGACCGCCTGGGAATACCAGGTGCTGTAAGCATTTATATTAATAAATTATTTTTTTATGTCATTTTTTCCCATGAATGCGACCTTTCTGTAAGCGTTCACTGATGTCATGGCGTTGCCACATAAGTCTTGAAGTGTCTATCGAAGCGAGTCAGCACTCGCTTACGGCCACACCACCCTGAGCACGCCCGCTCTCGTCTGATCTCGGAAGCCAAGCAGGGTCGGGCCTGGTTATTACTTGGATGGGAGATTGCCTGGGAATACCAGGTGCTGTAAGCATTTAATTAATTAAATATTTATTTATGTCATTTTTTCCCATGAATGCGTTCTTTCTGTAAGCGTTCACTGATGTCATGGCGTTGCCACATAAGTCTTGAAGTGTCTGTCGATTCGAGTCGGCACTCGCTTACGGCCACACCACCCTGAGCACGCCCGCTCTCGTCTGATCTCGGAAGCCAAGCAGGGTCGGGCCTGGTTAGTACTTGGATGGGAGACCGCCTGGGAATACCAGGTGCTGTAAGCATTTAATTAATTAATAATTTTTTTTATGTCATTTTTTCCCATGAATGCGTCCTTTCTGTAACCATTTACCGATGTCATTGCGTTGCAACATTAGCCTTGAAGTGTCTCTCGAATCGAGTCAGCACTCGCTTACGGCCACACCACCCTGAGCACGCCCGCTCTCGTCTGATCTCGGAAGCCAAGCAGGGTCGGGCCTGGTTAGTACTTGGATGGGAGACCGCCTGGGAATACCAGGTGCTGTAAGCATTTAATTAATTAATTATTTTTTTATGTCATTTTTTCCCATGAATGCGATCTTTCTGTAAGCGTTCACTGATGTCATGGCGTTGCCACATAAGTCTTGAAGTGTCTGTCGATTCGAGTCGGCACTCGCTTACGGCCACACCACCCTGAGCACGCCCGCTCTCGTCTGATCTCGGAAGCCAAGCAGGGTCGGGCCTGGTTAGTACTTGGATGGGAGACCGCCTGGGAATACCAGGTGCTGTAAGCATTTAATTAATTAATAATTTTTTTTATGTCATTTTTTCCCATGAATGCGTCCTTTCTGTAACCATTTACCGATGTCATTGCGTTGCAACATTAGCCTTGAAGTGTCTCTCGAATCGAGTCAGCACTCGCTTACGGCCACACCACCCTGAGCACGCCCGCTCTCGTCTGATCTCGGAAGCCAAGCAGGGTCGGGCCTGGTTAGTACTTGGATGGGAGACCGCCTGGGAATACCAGGTGCTGTAAGCATTTAATTAATTAATTATTTTTTTATGTCATTTTTTCCCATGAATGCGATCTTTCTGTAAGCGTTCACTGATGTCATGGCGTTGCCACATAAGTCTTGAAGTGTCTATCGAAGCGAGTCAGCACTCGCTTACGGCCACACCACCCTGAGCACGCCCGCTCTCGTCTGATCTCGGAAGCCAAGCAGGGTCGGGCCTGGTTAGTACTTGGATGGGAGACCGCCTGGGAATACCAGGTGCTGTAAGCATTTAATTAATTAATTATTTTTTTTATGTCATTTTTCCCATGAATGCGTCCTTTCTGTAACCATTTACCGATGTCATTGCGTTGCCACATTAGCCTTGAAGTGTCTCTCGAATCGAGTCAGCACTCGTTTACGGCCACACCACCCTGAGCACGCCCGCTCTCGTCTGATCTCGGAAGCCAAGCAGGGTCGGGCCTGGTTAGTACTTGGATGGGAGACCGCCTGGGAATACCAGGTGCTGTAAGCATTTAATTAATTAATTATATTTTTTATGTCATTTTTTCCCATGAATGCGTCCTTTCTGTAACCATTTACCGATGTCATTGCGTTGCCACATTAGCCTTGAAGTGTCTCTCGAATCGAGTCAGCACTCGTTTACGGCCACACCACCCTGAGCACGCCCGCTCTCGTCTGATCTCGGAAGCCAAGCAGGGTCGGGCCTGGTTAGTACTTGGATGGGAGACCGCCTGGGAATACCTGGTGCTGTAAGAATTAAATTAATTAATTATTTATGTCATTTTTCCCATGAATGCGTCCTTTCTGTAAGCGTTCTCCCATGGCATGCCGTTGCCACATTAGTTTTGAAGTGTCTCTCGAATCAAGTCCGCACTCGCTTACGGCCACACCACCCTGAGCACGCCCGCTCTCGTCTGATCTCGGAAGCCAAGCAGGGTCGGGCCTGGTTAGTACTTGGATGGGAGATTGCCTGGGAATACCAGGTGCTGTAAGCATTTAATTAATTAAATATTTATTTATGTCATTTTTTCCCATGAATGCGTTCTTTCTGTAAGCGTTCACTGATGTCATGGCGTTGCCACATAAGTCTTGAAGTGTCTGTCGATTCGAGTCGGCACTCGCTTACGGCCACACCACCCTGAGCACGCCCGCTCTCGTCTGATCTCGGAAGCCAAGCAGGGTCGGGCCTGGTTAGTACTTGGATGGGAGACCGCCTGGGAATACCAGGTGCTGTAAGCATTTAATTAATTAAATATTTATTTATGTCATATTTTCCCATGAATGCGTCCTTTCTGTAAGCGTTCTCCCATGGCATGGCGTTGCCACATTAGTTTTGAAGTGTCTCTCGAATCGAGTCTGCACTCGCTTACGGCCACACCACCCTGAGCACGCCCGCTCTCGTCTGATCTCGGAAGCCAAGCAGGGTCGGGCCTGGTTAGTACTTGGATGGGAGACCGCCTGGGAATACCAGGTGCTGTAAGCATTTAATTAATTAATAATTTTTTTATGTCATTTTTTCCCATGAATGCGTCCTTTCTGTAACCATTTACCGATGTCATTGCGTTGCCACATTAGCCTTGAAGTGTCTCTCGAATCGAATCAGCACTCGCTTACGGCCACACCACCCTGAGCACGCCCGCTCTCGTCTGATCTCGGAAGCCAAGCAGGGTCGGGCCTGGTTAGTACTTGGATGGGAGACCGCCTGGGAATACCAGGTGCTGTAAGCATTTATATTAATAAATTATTTTTTTATGTCATTTTTTCCCATGAATGCGACCTTTTTGTAAGCGTTCACTGATGTCATGGCGTTGCCACATAAGTCTTGAAGTGTCTATCGAAGCGAGTCAGCACTCGCTTACGGCCACACCACCCTGAGCACGCCCGCTCTCGTCTGATCTCGGAAGCCAAGCAGGGTCGGGCCTGGTTAGTACTTGGATGGGAGACCGCCTGGGAATACCAGGTGCTGTAAGCATTTAATTAATTAAATTTTTTTTTTATGTCATTTTTTCCCATGAATGCGTCCTTTCTGTAACCATTTACCGATGTCATTGCGTTGCCACATTAGCCTTGAAGTGTCTCTCGAATCGAGTCAGCACTCGTTTACGGCCACACCACCCTGAGCACGCCCGCTCTCGTCTGATCTCGGAAGCCAAGCAGGGTCGGGCCTGGTTAGTACTTGGATGGGAGACCGCCTGGGAATACCAGGTGCTGTAAGCATTTATATTAATAAATTATTTTTTTATGTCATTTTTTCCCATGAATGCGACCTTTCTGTAAGCGTTCACTGATGTCATGGCGTTGCCACATAAGTCTTGAAGTGTCTATCGAAGCGAGTCAGCACTCGCTTACGGCCACACCACCCTGAGGGCGCTAGAGAGCAACAAGGAAGTGTGAGGCTGCAGTAGAGAGGGAAAGGCTCTCCACACGTTTGAGTTTTTCTATTTGTGTTTATTTAGTCCTAAAAGGTTTTTTTGTTTGTTTGTTTTTTTGTTATTTTGTTACTTGTCCTCCCAACAGCTTAGCTGTTTGGGAGGGATCGTTTTAGTTTTTTTTTTGTGTGTTGTTGCTTGTTCCTTTGAGGAATGGACAATATAACAGCAACAGACATGGATTTAGAACGAGGAACGCATCAGCAAATGGAAAACGGACTGGAAAAAAGACAACGAGATAAGGATGGCCCGGAAAGGAGACATAAAAGATACTACACTAAAGAAGCAACGGTGGTAGTTGATCTGGCAGAGGTGCATGAAGGAAAACCAGAGGACATAATTCAGGCATTGCTTGACAAGATGGACGTTACAAGCATACTAGCGGTAAGGCCCAAAATGATGAAAGAATATGAAATTACCTTTGAAAAGGAGGAAGATATTGAAAAGTTGGATGGAGGACTAATGATTAAAGGAAAGATTTGTGAAATTAAAAAGTTGAATAATAAAGATTTTGTTGTCTCTTTTATGCATCTGCCCGCATACCTGGACGACGGCGAGATATTACAGAAGCTGGAGGGATGGGGGGTAACTCCCATCTCACAGATAAGGAGACGATTCTACAACGGCACCCACAAAGAGGATGGAACAAGGTTCCTGAAGGTACGGTTCCCAAAAGAAGTGGCCTCCTTGCCCTACAGCACTAGACTTGAAACGGGAGAAGGTCCTCAATACTTCAGAGTGATACATAGCCAGCAGGTGAGAACCTGCAGGTTGTGTATGAGCCCTGAACACATGATGAAGGACTGTCCGGATTTTAAATGCTTTAAATGCGAGGAAACAGGCCACTTTGCGAGGGACTGCAAGGTAGTGAGGTGTCCGGACTGCAAGCGTGCACTGGACAAGTGCGAATGCTGGTATAGAGACCATCAACAGGAAGAAGAGCAGGATAGCGGGCAGATGCATGAAACAGACAGCGAAGAGGAGCAACGTGAGGACATTGGAGCAACACAAGGAGAGGACAATGACAACGAGATTGAAAAGACTGAATTAACACAGAAAAGTGAGGAGCAAAATGAGAATACTGGAGTGACACAAGGAGAGGACAATGACAACGAGATTGAAAAGACTGAATTAACACAGGAAAGCGAGGAAATGGAGGATTTGATGGAGGAAAACGATACTCAACAAATTGAAACGAAGGAGCCAAAGGAGAAAGAACAAACTGGGGAGGAGGAAGGAAAGGACAAAGACAGTGAAAACATTGACGAAGACAGCACGTTGGGAACAACCAACAAAAGAAGGAGAAAAATTAAGGTAAAACCAAATTTAGAGAAAGCTAAAAATAAAATGTGGAAACAAAGTTCTGAAGAGATACAAGACTGTGGAAGAAGTGAAAAGGCAGGGGAGGAAAATTGACTAACAAAATGTTGATGCAAAAGTTTTTCTTTTTTTCTTTTTATTTAATGGTGTTAAAAATTGTGAGCTTTAATGCAAGGGGATTAATGAATGGTGTGAAATTTGAAAAAGTTAAGGAACTGTGTAGAGATGAAGATGTGATTTTATTGCAAGAGACAAACTGGAAAGAAAGTGTAATGGAGGATTTTAAAAGAAGATGGGAAGGAGAATTATTTTTTAATAATGGAGAGGGAAAAATGGGAGGAGGAGTGGCGGTGTTAATAAGACAAGATAGAGGTATCAAGACAAAACTAATGTATAATGACACAAAAGGGAAATGCATGGCAGTAGAAATTAAGATGGAAGAAGATGATTTTATTTTAGTAAACGTACATGCTCCAAATGAAGAAATAGAAAAGAAAAGATATTTTAATGTTATAGCTGAAGTAGTTGAAAAATGGGAGAGGGTAATGATTGCGGGGGATTTTAACACTGTTTTTAGTAAAATGGACATGGCTAATGGAATGATCTTTAAATCAGATGGGGGTAGAAAGGAGTTAAGGTCGTTGATGGGGAAAAAAAACATGATTGATGTGTGGAGGGAGTGAAATGAAAAAAAGAGGGAATATACAAAAAGACAGCTGGTGGGGAATTTTATGTGTCAAACTAGAATAGACCACTTTTTAAGCACCAGGAATTTGGAATGTTTTATTGATGGAGTGTTTTATAAAGAAACAACTTTAAGTGATCACAAAATGGTGTTAATGAGAATGGATTTTAAAGGAGAAATGAAGGGACCAGGGGTATGGATTTTAAACACTGAAGTTTTAAAGGAACAGCATTTTAAAAAAGAGATAGAAAATATATTAGATGAAGGAAAAACAGACCTTATGTATATAGAAGATAAAAGACAATGGTGGGAAAACATGAAATATGACATTAGGAAATATGCAATGAGCTATAGTAAATTGTTGCAAAAGGTGAAAAGAATAAAAGAGGAAGAAATAAGAAAAACATTAAAAGAGGAGTTAAACAAAAATGAGGTAAACATACAAAGAGTAATTGAAGTGGAGGAAAAACTAAAGAAAATAGAAGAAGAAAAGTACAAAGGGGCGATGCTAAGAAGCAAAGCGAAATACACAGTAGAAGGAGAAAAATGCAACAAGTTCTTTTTAAACCTTGAGAAAAGTAGGGGGAAGGCAGGAATAATTAAAGAACTCAGAAACAAAGAAGGAAAAGTGATATTAAGTACAGAGGGTATTTTAAAAGAGGTAAACCAGTTTTATGAGGAACTTTTTACATCAGAAGAAGGAGATGAGACAAAAAGAAAAATCTTATTACAACAAATAACGAGAAAAGTTGATAAAGAAGACAAAAATTATTGTGAAAAAGATATTACAACAGAAGAAATTATAGAAGCCATCAATCAATTAGGAACGAAGAAAAGCCCAGGGATAGACGGCATTGGGAATGAGTTTTATAAAGCTTTTAAAGGAAAAATAAGTATTATTTTAAAAGAGGTTTATGAAGAGATCTTTGAAAAAGGAAAAGTGCACCCAAGAATGGGGTTAGGTCTAATGAAAATTATATATAAGAAAAAAGGAAATAAAACAGACTTGAAAAATTATAGACCAATCACAATGCTAAACACAGACCTTAAAGTTTTAGCTAAAGTTTTAGCAAATAGACTAAAACAGGTACTGCCCAATATAATTGAAACTAATCAAGCTTACGGAGTAATGGGAAGAGATATAGCAGATATTACAAGCAGCATTAGAGACATAACGTGGTATATAAAAGAAAAGGGTAAAAGCGCATATATAATAAGCATGGACTTTGAGAAGGCATTTGATAGAGTGGAACACAGATTCTTATTTGCAGTTCTAAAACAATTTGGCTTTGGGCAGAAATTCATAAAATGGATTTCAGTTTTATATACTGACATTTTAACTAAGGTAAAATGTAATGGTTTTTTAACTCAACCCTTTAAAGTTTTAAGATCTATTAGACAAGGGTGTCCACTCTCAGCACAGCTGTACTCTTTGGTGGCAGAACCCCTAGGGCTTCTAATTAACAGAGGAAAACATATAAATGGAATAGAATTAGAAGACAAAGAGGAATTAACAAGAATATTCCAATATGCAGATGACACGACAATTGTAGTTGAGAATATAGAAAGCGTAAAAGAAGTAATGGAAAAAATGAAATGCTACTGTATGGGCTCAGGTGCAAAACTGAATGAGGATAAAACAGTATATATGAAGTTTGGAACAACAGAGGTTTTAACAGGGGTTGTTAAGTTCAAGGAGGTACAAGAGATGAAGATATTAGGTGTTATTTTAGCAAAAAACGAGAAAGAGGCTGTCAACAACTTGTGGGAGCAAACGTTGGGAGGGATGGAGAGAAGATTGATTTTTTGGAGAAATATGTTTTTAAGTTTAAAGGGGAAAATTTTAATTGTCAACATGCTAATGCTTTCTAAGATGTGGTATAATTTGCATGTGATGTCACTGCCGAGCTGGGTTGCCCAAAGAATAAAAAAGAGTGTTTTAGAATTTTTATGGGAAAAAAGCCTCCAAGGATAGCATATCATACGCTTATAGGAAAACCAGAAGAGGGAGGGCTAGGATTGCAAGATGTAGAACAAAAGATGAACAGTATGAGGGTAAAAGTGGTTAGAAAATATCTAGATGACAAAAACAAAGCTGAGTGGAAGAAATTGATGGGTTTTTATTTAAACAAATGTGGAGGTTTTAAGCTTGAAGAAGACACTTTATGGATGAAGTTAAAAGCCTGGATGATGGAAGGGATTCCACAGTTTTATAAGGAGGTTTTAAATGCATGGAGGCTTTTTTTAACTGAGGTGGATTTTAATCCAGAGGGGAGGGAAAGGATTTTAAATCAGCCTCTGTTTTTAAATGATAAAATCAAAATAAATGAGAAAGACATTTATTATAAGAAGTGGTTACAAGTGGGGATCGTAAAAGTCAGAGACATCTTGTGGGAAGTTAAAGAAGGATTTTTACCAATCCAGGTCATTATTGATGCAATGGAGGATGAGAAGGAAGATTTTAATGTGACAACTTTAATAAACCAATATGAGGAAGTTAAGAAAGCAATTCCAAGACAGTGGTTAGAAGTGATAAATAAAAGGGAGGGAAAGGAAGATAAGATGATGGTGTTTTTAAAATGTAAAGACAAAAGGGTTAATTTTATTTTGGGAACAGTGAAAATGTTTTATGATTTTTTTACAAATAGAGTTTTTAAAGCACCTGTTGCTAACCAGATGTGGCTAAGACACTTTAATGAACTTGATGAAAAGGACATTTGGAAAAATAGAACATGGAAGTGGTTAAATGTGGACTTGGAATGTTTTGACTATTTTATCAGACATAATGTAATTTTTACTGAAATGAAACTCTGTGCAATGAACAAACAAACAAATGCCCAGTGTAAAGTCTGTAAAAAAGAGGATGAAGGTATGTTACATCTGTTTTTATTCTGTGAAAAGCTGAACCCATTTTTTAATGAACTTAAAGAAGTTGTCACAGAATTAAGAGAAAATGAAGAGGAAACTGACTGGAAGAGATTTTTTATGCTGGGAATGACAGAGAACAAAGAAAACAGGAAACTTGTGAATTTGTTGTTAATCATAGCGAAAAAAGCAATATGGAAAAGAAGGAATGTAGCAAGACACAGGAATTTTACTTTGAACCTATGGGTGCTTTTTAAGCAGATGGTAGAAAACTATGTGGAAATGTTGTACAATTATTTTAAATTGGAGAACAAGATGGGGGACTTTTACAAAATCTTTACCAAAGATGTTATAGGTGTTTTTAATCAAAAGCTTTTTAACATGCTAGGAGAAGATGAACATTTGTTTTAGTTTCTTGGTTTAAAATTGTGTTCTGAATGTGTGGAAAAGATGCTTCTGCGATGTGACTTATGAAATGTTTCCTTAAAAATTAAAAAAAAAAAAAAGCACGCCCGCTCTCGTCTGATCTCGGAAGCCAAGCAGGGTCGGGCCTGGTTAGTACTTGGATGGGAGATTGCCTGGGAATACCAGGTGCTGTAAGAATTTAATTAATTAAATATTTATTTATGTCATTTTTTCCCATGAATGCGTTCTTTCTGTAAGCGTTCACTGATGTCATGGCGTTGCCACATAAGTCTTGAAGTGTCTATCGAAGCAAGTCAGCACTCGCTTACGGCCACACCACCCTGAGCACGCCCGCTCTCGTCTGATCTCGGAAGCCAAGCAGGGTCGGGCCTGGTTAGTACTTGGATGGGAGACCGCCTGGGAATACCAGGTGCTGTAAGCATTTAATTAATTAATTATTTTTTTTATGTCATTTTTTCCCATGAATGCGTCCTTTCTGTAACCATTTACCGATGTCATTGCGTTGCCACATTAGCCTTGAAGTGTCTCTCGAATCGAGTCAGCACTCGCTTACGGCCACACCACCCTGAGCACGCCCGCTCTCGTCTGATCTCGGAAGCCAAGCAGGGTCGGGCCTGGTTAGTACTTGGATGGGAGACCGCCTGGGAATACCAGGTGCTGTAAGCATTTAATT
>NC_133345.1:5876996-5891996 GCF_030506205.2 Paramisgurnus dabryanus | reverse complement strand
AGTACTTGGATGGGAGACCGCCTGGGAATACCAGGTGCTGTAAGCATTTAATTAATTAATTATTTTTTTTATGTCATTTTTTCCCATGAATGCGTCCTTTCTGTAACTATTTACCGATGTCATTGCGTTGCCACATTAGCATTGAAGTGTCTCTCGAATCGAGTCAGCACTCTTTTACGGCCACACCACCCTGAGCACGCCCGCTCTCGTCTGATCTCGGAAGCCAAGCAGGGTCGGGCCTGGTTAGTACTTGGATGGGAGACCGCCTGGGAATACCTGGTGCTGTAAGAATTAAATTAATTAATTATTTATGTCATTTTTCCCATGAATGCGTCCTTTCTGTAAGCGTTCTCCCATGGCATGGCGTTGCCACATTAGTTTTGAAGTGTCTCTCGAATCAAGTCAGCAATCGCTTACGGCCACGCCACCCTGAGCACGCCCGCTCTCGTCTGATCTCGTAAGCCAAGCAGGGTCGGGCCTGGTTAGTACTTGGATGGGAGACCGCCTGGGAATACCAGGTGCTGTAAGCATTTAATTAATTAATTATTTTTTTATGTCATTATTTCCCATGAATGCGATCTTTCTGTAAGCGTTCACTGATGTCATGGCGTTGCCACATAAGTCTTGAAGTGTCTATCGAAGCGAGTCAGCACTCGCTTACGGCCACACCACCCTGAGCACGCCCGCTCTCGTCTGATCTCGGAAGCCAAGCAGGGTCGGGCCTGGTTAGTACTTGGATGGGAGACCGCCTGGGAATACCAGGTGCTGTAAGCATTTAATTAATTAATTATTTTTTTTATGTCATTTTTTCCCATGAATGCGTCCTTTCTGTAACCATTTACCGATGTCATTGCGTTGCCACATTAGCCTTGAAGTGTCTCTCGAATCGAGTCAGCACTCGTTTACGGCCACACCACCCTGAGCACGCCCGCTCTCGTCTGATCTCGGAAGCCAAGCAGGGTCGGGCCTGGTTAGTACTTGGATGGGAGACCGCCTGGGAATACCTGGTGCTGTAAGAATTTAATTAATTAATTTTTTATGTCATTTTTCCCATGAATGCGTCCTTTCTGTAAGCGTTCTCCCATGGCATGCCGTTGCCACATTAGTTTTGAAGTGTCTCTCGAATCAAGTCCGCACTCGCTTACGGCCACACCACCCTGAGCACGCCGGCTCTCGTCTGATCTCGGAAGCCAAGCAGGGTCGGGCCTGGTTAGTACTTGGATGGGAGATTGCCTGGGAATACCAGGTGCTGTAAGCATTTAATTAATTAAATATTTATTTATGTCATTTTTTCCCATGAATGCGTTCTTTCTGTAAGCGTTCACTGATGTCATGGCGTTGCCACATAAGTCTTGAAGTGTCTGTCGATTCGAGTCGGCACTCGCTTACGGCCACACCACCCTGAGCACGCCCGCTCTCGTCTGATCTCGGAAGCCAAGCAGGGTCGGGCCTGGTTAGTACTTGGATGGGAGACCGCCTGGGAATACCAGGTGCTGTAAGCATTTAATTAATTAATTATTTTTTTATGTCATTTTTTCCCATGAATGCGATCTTTCTGTAAGCGTTCACTGATGTCATGGCGTTGCCACATAAGTCTTGAAGTGTCTATCGAAGCGAGTCAGCACTCGCTTACGGCCACACCACCCTGAGCACGCCCGCTCTCGTCTGATCTCGGAAGCCAAGCAGGGTCGGGCCTGGTTAGTACTTGGATGGGAGATTGCCTGGGAATACCAGGTGCTGTAAGCATTTAATTAATTAATTATTTTTTTTATGTCATTTTTTCCCATGAATGCGTCCTTTCTGTAACCATTTACCGATGTCATTGCGTTGCCACATTAGCCTTGAAGTGTCTCTCGAATCGATTCAGCACTCGTTTACGGCCACGCCACCCTGAGCACGCCCGCTCTCGTCTGATCTCGTAAGCCAAGCAGGGTCGGGCCTGTTTAGTACTTGGATGGGAGACCGCCTGGGAATACCAGGTGCTGTAAGCATTTAATTAATTAATTATTTTTTTATGTCATTTTTTCCCATGAATGCGTCCTTTCTGTAACCATTTACCGATGTCATTGCGTTGCCACATTAGCCTTGAAGTGTCTCTCGAATCGAGTCAGCACTCGTTTACGGCCACACCACCCTGAGCACGCCCGCTCTCGTCTGATCTCGGAAGCCAAGCAGGGTCGGGCCTGGTTAGTACTTGGATGGGAGACCGCCTGGGAATACCAGGTGCTGTAAGCATTTAATTAATTAATTATTTTTTTTATGTCATTTTCTCCCATGAATGCGTCCTTTCTGTAACCATTTACCGATGTCATTGCGTTGCCACATTAGCCTTGAAGTGTCTCTCGAATCGAGTCAGCACTCGCTTACGGCCACACCACCCTGAGCACGCCCGCTCTCGTCTGATCTCGGAAGCCAAGCAGGGTCGGGCCTGGTTAGTACTTGGATGGGAGACCGCCTGGGAATACCAGGTGCTGTAAGCATTTAATTAATTAATTATTTTTTTATGTCATTTTTTCCCATGAATGCGATCTTTCTGTAAGCGTTCACTGATGTCATGGCGTTGCCACATAAGTCTTGAAGTGTCTATCGAAGCGAGTCAGCACTCGCTTACGGCCACACCACCCTGAGCACGCCCGCTCTCGTCTGATCTCGGAAGCCAAGCAGGGTCGGGCCTGGTTAGTACTTGGATGGGAGACCGCCTGGGAATACCAGGTGCTGTAAGCATTTAATTAATTAATTATTTTTTTATGTCATTTTTTCCCATGAATGCGTTCTTTCTGTAAGCGTTCACTGATGTCATGGCGTTGCCACATAAGTCTTGAAGTGTCTGTCGATTCGAGTCGGCACTCGCTTACGGCCACACCACCCTGAGCACGCCCGCTCTCGTCTGATCTCGGAAGCCAAGCAGGGTCGGGCCTGGTTAGTACTTGGATGGGAGACCGCCTGGGAATACCAGGTGCTGTAAGCATTTAATTAATTAATTATTTTTTTATGTCATTTTTTCCCATGAATGCGATCTTTCTGTAAGCGTTCACTGATGTCATGGCGTTGCCACATAAGTCTTGAAGTGTCTATCGAAGCGAGTCAGCACTCGCTTACGGCCACACCACCCTGAGCACGCCCGCTCTCGTCTGATCTCGGAAGCCAAGCAGGGTCGGGCCTGGTTAGTACTTGGATGGGAGACCGCCTGGGAATACCAGGTGCTGTAAGCATTTAATTAATTAATTATTTTTTTTATGTCATTTTTTCCCATGAATGGGTCCTTTCTGTAACCATTTACCGATGTCATTGCGTTGCCACATTAGCCTTGAAGTGTCTCTCGAATCGAGTCAGCACTCGTTTACGGCCACACCACCCTGAGCACGCCCGCTCTCGTCTGATCTCGGAAGCCAAGCAGGGTCGGGCCTGGTTAGTACTTGGATGGGAGACCGCCTGGGAATACCAGGTGCTGTAAGCATTTAATTAATTAATTATTTTTTTTATGTCATTTTTTCCCATGAATGCGTCCTTTCTGTAACCATTTACCGATGTCATTGCGTTGCCACATTAGCCTTGAAGTGTCTCTCGAATCGAGTCAGCACTCGTTTACGGCCACACCACCCTGAGCACGCCCGCTCTCGTCTGATCTCGGAAGCCAAGCAGGGTCGGGCCTGGTTAGTACTTGGATGGGAGACCGCCTGGGAATACCTGGTGCTGTAAGAATTAAATTAATTAATTATTTATGTCATTTTTCCCATGAATGCGTCCTTTCTGTAAGCGTTCTCCCATGGCATGGCGTTGCCACATTAGTTTTGAAGTGTCTCTCGAATCAAGTCAGCACTCGCTTACGGCCACGCCACCCTGAGCACGCCCGCTCTCGTCTGATCTCGTAAGCCAAGCAGGGTCGGGCCTGGTTAGTACTTGGATGGGAGACCGCCTGGGAATACCAGGTGCTGTAAGCATTTAATTAATTAATTATTTTTTTATGTCATTTTTTCCCATGAATGCGATCTTTCTGTAAGCGTTCACTGATGTCATGGCGTTGCCACATAAGTCTTGAAGTGTCTATCGAAGCGAGTCAGCACTCGCTTACGGCCACACCACCCTGAGCACGCCCGCTCTCGTCTGATCTCGGAAGCCAAGCAGGGTCGGGCCTGGTTAGTACTTGGATGGGAGACCGCCTGGGAATACCAGGTGCTGTAAGCATTTAATTAATTAATTATTTTTTTATGTCATTTTTTCCCATGAATGCGTCCTTTCTGTAACCATTTACCGATGTCATTGCGTTGCCACATTAGCCTTGAAGTGTCTCTCGAATCGAGTCAGCACTCGTTTACGGCCACACCACCCTGAGCACGCCCGCTCTCGTCTAATCTCGGAAGCCAAGCAGGGTCGGGCCTGGTTAGTACTTGGATGGGAGACCGCCTGGGAATACCTGGTGCTGTAAGAATTTAATTAATTAATTTTTTATGTCATTTTTCCCATGAATGCGTCCTTTCTGTAAGCGTTCTCCCATGGCATGCCGTTGCCACATTAGTTTTGAAGTGTCTCTCGAATCAAGTCCGCACTCGCTTACGGCCACACCACCCTGAGCACGCCCGCTCTCGTCTGATCTCGGAAGCCAAGCAGGGTCGGGCCTGGTTAGTACTTGGATGGGAGATTGCCTGGGAATACCAGGTGCTGTAAGCATTTAATTAATTAAATATTTATTTATGTCATTTTTTCCCATGAATGCGTTCTTTCTGTAAGCGTTCACTGATGTCATGGCGTTGCCACATAAGTCTTGAAGTGTCTGTCGATTCGAGTCGGCACTCGCTTACGGCCACACCACCCTGAGCACGCCCGCTCTCGTCTGATCTCGGAAGCCAAGCAGGGTCGGGCCTGGTTAGTACTTGGATGGGAGACCGCCTGGGAATACCAGGTGCTGTAAGCATTTAATTAATTAAATATTTATTTATGTCATATTTTCCCATGAATGCGTCCTTTCTGTAAGCGTTCTCCCATGGCATGGCGTTGCCACATTAGTTTTGAAGTGTCTCTCGAATCGAGTCTGCACTCGCTTACGGCCACACCTCCCTGAGCACGCCCGCTCTCGTCTGATCTCGGAAGCCAAGCAGGGTTGGGCCTGGTTAGTACTTGGATGGGAGACCGCCTGGGAATACCAGGTGCTGTAAGCATTTAATTAATTAATTATTTTTTTTATGTCATTTTTTCCCATGAATGCGTCCTTTCTGTAACTATTTACCGATGTCATTGCGTTGCCACATTAGCATTGAAGTGTCTCTCGAATCGAGTCAGCACTCTTTTACGGCCACACCACCCTGAGCACGCCCGCTCTCGTCTGATCTCGGAAGCCAAGCAGGGTCGGGCCTGGTTAGTACTTGGATGGGAGACCGCCTGGGAATACCTGGTGCTGTAAGAATTAAATTAATTAATTATTTATGTCATTTTTCCCATGAATGCGTCCTTTCTGTAAGCGTTCTCCCATGGCATGGCGTTGCCACATTAGTTTTGAAGTGTCTCTCGAATCAAGTCAGCAATCGCTTACGGCCACGCCACCCTGAGCACGCCCGCTCTCGTCTGATCTCGTAAGCCAAGCAGGGTCGGGCCTGGTTAGTACTTGGATGGGAGACCGCCTGGGAATACCAGGTGCTGTAAGCATTTAATTAATTAATTATTTTTTTATGTCATTATTTCCCATGAATGCGATCTTTCTGTAAGCGTTCACTGATGTCATGGCGTTGCCACATAAGTCTTGAAGTGTCTATCGAAGCGAGTCAGCACTCGCTTACGGCCACACCACCCTGAGCACGCCCGCTCTCGTCTGATCTCGGAAGCCAAGCAGGGTCGGGCCTGGTTAGTACTTGGATGGGAGACCGCCTGGGAATACCAGGTGCTGTAAGCATTTAATTAATTAATTATTTTTTTTATGTCATTTTTTCCCATGAATGCGTCCTTTCTGTAACCATTTACCGATGTCATTGCGTTGCCACATTAGCCTTGAAGTGTCTCTCGAATCGAGTCAGCACTCGTTTACGGCCACACCACCCTGAGCACGCCCGCTCTCGTCTGATCTCGGAAGCCAAGCAGGGTCGGGCCTGGTTAGTACTTGGATGGGAGACCGCCTGGGAATACCTGGTGCTGTAAGAATTTAATTAATTAATTTTTTATGTCATTTTTCCCATGAATGCGTCCTTTCTGTAAGCGTTCTCCCATGGCATGCCGTTGCCACATTAGTTTTGAAGTGTCTCTCGAATCAAGTCCGCACTCGCTTACGGCCACACCACCCTGAGCACGCCGGCTCTCGTCTGATCTCGGAAGCCAAGCAGGGTCGGGCCTGGTTAGTACTTGGATGGGAGATTGCCTGGGAATACCAGGTGCTGTAAGCATTTAATTAATTAAATATTTATTTATGTCATTTTTTCCCATGAATGCGTTCTTTCTGTAAGCGTTCACTGATGTCATGGCGTTGCCACATAAGTCTTGAAGTGTCTGTCGATTCGAGTCGGCACTCGCTTACGGCCACACCACCCTGAGCACGCCCGCTCTCGTCTGATCTCGGAAGCCAAGCAGGGTCGGGCCTGGTTAGTACTTGGATGGGAGACCGCCTGGGAATACCAGGTGCTGTAAGCATTTAATTAATTAATTATTTTTTTATGTCATTTTTTCCCATGAATGCGATCTTTCTGTAAGCGTTCACTGATGTCATGGCGTTGCCACATAAGTCTTGAAGTGTCTATCGAAGCGAGTCAGCACTCGCTTACGGCCACACCACCCTGAGCACGCCCGCTCTCGTCTGATCTCGGAAGCCAAGCAGGGTCGGGCCTGGTTAGTACTTGGATGGGAGATTGCCTGGGAATACCAGGTGCTGTAAGCAATTAATTAATTATTTTTTTTATGTCATTTTTTCCCATGAATGCGTCCTTTCTGTAACCATTTACCGATGTCATTGCGTTGCCACATTAGCCTTGAAGTGTCTCTCGAATCGAGTCAGCACTCGTTTACGGCCACGCCACCCTGAGCACGCCCGCTCTCGTCTGATCTCGTAAGCCAAGCAGGGTCGGGCCTGTTTAGTACTTGGATGGGAGACCGCCTGGGAATACCAGGTGCTGTAAGCATTTAATTAATTAATTATTTTTTTATGTCATTTTTTCCCATGAATGCGTCCTTTCTGTAACCATTTACCGATGTCATTGCGTTGCCACATTAGCCTTGAAGTGTCTCTCGAATCGAGTCAGCACTCGTTTACGGCCACACCACCCTGAGCACGCCCGCTCTCGTCT
Source organism: Paramisgurnus dabryanus (assembly GCF_030506205.2). Classification (NCBI taxonomy): domain Eukaryota; kingdom Metazoa; phylum Chordata; class Actinopteri; order Cypriniformes; family Cobitidae; genus Paramisgurnus; species Paramisgurnus dabryanus. Next base: position 5,884,734 of record NC_133345.1, on the reverse strand, counting down.
GATCTCGGAAGCCAAGCAGGGTCGGGCCTGGTTAGTACTTGGATGGGAGACCGCCTGGGAATACCAGGTGCTGTAAGCATTTAATTAATTAATTATTTTTTTTATGTCATTTTCTCCCATGAATGCGTCCTTTCTGTAACCATTTACCGATGTCATTGCGTTGCCACATTAGCCTTGAAGTGTCTCTCGAATCGAGTCAGCACTCGTTTACGGCCACACCACCCTGAGCACGCCCGCTCTCGTCTGATCTCGGAAGCCAAGCAGGGTCGGGCCTGGTTAGTACTTGGATGGGAGACCGCCTGGGAATACCTGGTGCTGTAAGAATTAAATTAATTAATTATTTATGTCATTTTTCCCATGAATGCGTCCTTTCTGTAAGCGTTCTCCCATGGCATGGCGTTGCCACATTAGTTTTGAAGTTTCTCTCGAATCAAGTCAGCACTCGCTTACGGCCACGCCACCCTGAGCACGCCCGCTCTCGTCTGATCTCGTAAGCCAAGCAGGGTCGGGCCTGGTTAGTACTTGGATGGGAGACCGCCTGGGAATACCAGGTGCTGTAAGCATTTAATTAATTAATTATTTTTTTATGTCATTTTTTCCCATGAATGCGATCTTTCTGTAAGCGTTCACTGATGTCATGGCGTTGCCACATAAGTCTTGAAGTGTCTATCGAAGCGAGTCAGCACTTGCTTACGGCCACACCACCCTGAGCACGCCCGCTCTCGTCTGATCTCGGAAGCCAAGCAGGGTCGGGCCTGGTTAGTACTTGGATGGGAGACCGCCTGGGAATACCAGGTTCTGTAAGCATTTAATTAATTAATTATTTATGTCATTTTTTCCCATGAATGCGTCCTTTCTGTAACCATTTACCGATGTCATTGCGTTGCCACATTAGCCTTGAAGTGTCTCTCGAATCGAGTCAGCACTCGTTTACGGCCACACCACCCTGAGCACGCCCGCTCTCTTCTGATCTCGTAAGCCAAGCAGGGTCGGGCCTGGTTAGTACTTGGATGGGAGACCGCCTGGGAATACCAGGTTCTGTAAGCATTTAATTAATTAATTATTTATGTCATTTTTTCCCATGAATGCGATCTTTCTGTAAGCGTACACTGATGTCATGGTGTTGCCACATAAGTCTTGAAGTGTCTATCGAAGCGAGTCAGCACTCGCTTACGGCCACACCACCCTGAGCACGCCCGCTCTCGTCTGATCTCGGAAGCCAAGCAGGGTCGGGCCTGGTTAGTACTTGGATGGGAGACCGCCTGGGAATACCAGGTGCTGTAAGCATTTAATTAATTAATTATTTTTTTATGTCATTTTTTCCCATGAATGCATCCTTTCTGTAACCATTTTGTAAAAAAGGACACCCCTCAAAGTGGACTCTTCCAAACTCCCCTGCCTCTATTCGCGAGTTTGACTGATCCAAAGTTGCGGTGAAGTTATGCAAAACAGTTATCAGCGAGTGAGGCTGCAAAGATGCGCTGTAGATAGTTAATTACAGTTAATTTAGTTAGGAATATCATGATTAACGGACTTTGTGGATTGTGTGTGCGTGCATCTGATTGTAAGTAGGATATTTTCTGCATATTAGTGATTAATATATGGTTAAGAGATAAATAAGAGTGCTATCGCGGCATTACGTGCGAATGCATAATAATAATCCGGTTTGCTTATTACTGTATAATGTCACTTAAATATCTTGTTTTAATGATATATAATCATACAGTGTTGTTTACCAAGAAAGTAATTAAGGCTGCTCTTATGTTATATCGTTATATATGATACCATTACAATGTGTCTTGGAAAATGCCCGGGCTTGTCAGTCTGCGCTGTTGACGTGCAATATATCGCGGGCAGTACTAAAATAGCCAGTGAATAATGTTGTATTCATGTACCTTAGTTTATATTTGTTTCTTTTATGTGACATTTAATATGCTTCTTATAAGATTTAAGTACTGTTTATAGATCTGTGAATGTATACTTATGCTTATTTATATTTGTATCTTGTTTATGTTTACATAACCACACATACATGCCATTAAGAATAAATAATCAATAAGTACAGACTGGTGTGAGACCTAATGTTCTAACCGGACATCCTGCAGCTGTTCAATAAATCCGAATCAGAAAAGAAATAGTGAATAGCAATTTTACATGGTCCTTCGAGCCGGATGAGTGATCTGCTGCAGTTATGTCTCACCCAGAAAGAGAACCCCCTGCTGTGCGACCAAGGAGACAAGTGAATCTCCCACATTACCTTGCAGACTACGCAATCAGCGTACCTAAGCCTCATCGACAGCAGCCGCATTCACCTAGCTGCCATGATGTACAAGATGATTACCCACCAAGTACTATGGATCATTCCAGATCCACTTCACCACTCAGCCAAGCATCAGAGTGCTCAGAATGGATATTAAAGGACCAGTGGGACAGTACATCTGAAAGACTGAGAGAGGAGAATGCTGCATTAAAACGACAAGTGCAACAGATACCAGAGATTACAGCCATGTTAGAGGAGATGAAGCGAGAGAATGCAACCTTGCAACGACAAGCTAGCCAGCTCCCTGAAATCTTTTCAGCAGTCCAAGAGATGCGTCAACAGAATGTTGCACTCTTTCAAGAGATTCAAAGCCTGAAATCTGAGCGGAGAACCCCTCCTGAATCAGTCATTTCACCTCAGCCATTTCCAAGCTCTCACATTCTAGCAGCGCACATTCAGACACCAGAGTTAAACCATCCTATACCAGCCCCACGCTCAAGAATGCCTTCTGCTGCTGCTAAAAGACAGCTATGCCCAACTGGACCAGATGAAAGCTCAGAGCTGACTGCACATCTGAAAAATATGAATATTTCCTCCTCGTCACATGAGAGACATCCCTTTACAGCACAGTATAGCGACTCACCACAGTTCAGGTATCAAGACTCTCTTCCATATTCCCTGCCACCTCGGCTGTCTGAGTTTATGGTCCCATCACAGGATCAGAGGAAATCAGATCACACCAAACACAGTTCAGAGCATCCTTTACCCTCATCTACCCCTGAGAAAACCTACAGAGGTCCAACCCCTACCATACCCTTTCTGATGTCGCCTGACCCTAGGGAGTTCTCCAGGCTGAGAATTGCGTTAGATAACATCCTACCTGATGATGCCACAGAACACTTTAAGTTTCAAATCCTGACAGACCATCTGAAACTGGAGGAGGCTCTTCTAGTGGCAGACTCGTACAGCAATTCGAAGTTTCCTTTCACAAATACTATGAGAGCTCTGAACAAAATGTATGGTCAACCTCACCAATTAGCACTGCAACGAATCGCTGAGCTTATGGATGGACCTAACATACGGAGTGGAGATGTCGGAAGCTTCAGAATGTTTGGGCTGCAGGTGCGTTCGCTTGTCAGCATGGTGCAGCAGCTGGGCCACAAAGGTAGAATAGAGCTGGAATGTGGATCACATGTGTCTCGTCTACTAAGTAAACTGCCTCATGACCTCAGATCTAGTTTTAAGCGGTACATCCATCCTCTCCAAGTTGCTATTCCCACACTGCTTGACTTTGCTGATTGGCTGGAATATGAGCTTCAAGTACAGGAAGACAGTAGCCAATATACTTGTCATTCAAAGCAGGATTCTTCGGAGTTCATCAGAGAGGTGAAAAGAGAGCCTAAGCAGCATCGTAGACCAACTACTATTCTCCTTGGGACTGAAAAGCCATCGTCCACGTTTACGTCCTCTGCTACGTCTAAACCAGCTTCAGTCAGCACAGAGAAGGTGAAAGCTTTTTGTCCATACTGTGACAACAACAAGCATTATTTGAATAGCTGTGATAATTTCAAGCTTCTCAACAAAGACATGAAGATTGACTGGATAAAGACAAAGAACCGATGCTGGCGTTGTGGTCGTGGACATCAAGCAGCTAACTGCACTTTGAAGACCTTTTGCTCAACATGTAACAGGAAGCACCTGTTAGTTCTGCATGATGTAAATGAGCAAGTCAAGCCACCTCAGCAGAGTACAGTTAATTCTAGTGCAGTTTTGTATGTTGACCGCCTCACATCCAGCAGTAAAGTGCTGCTCAAAGTGATCAAGGTTCTGATCAGGAATGGTAACAGAACAATAGAGGCTTATGCAGTGTTGGACGATGGGTCAGAGCGGACCATCATTCTACATGATGCAGTGGAGCAGTTGGGACTTGTAGGAGAGCCCGAAGACCTTGTGCTTCGCACAGTGAGACAGGATACTCAGGTCATTCATGGGGCGGCAGTGACCTTTACTGTGTCCCCAACTGTTAACCCCAATAAAGCCTACAAGATCCGTAACGCCTTTACAGCCAAAGTACTTGGCCTGGCAGAACATACTCACCCAGTCAGCGTCCTGCAAAGGAAGTTCAAGCATCTTGCTGAGTTACCACTAGAACAGCTGGATAAGGTACATCCTGTGCTTCTCATCGGCTCTGATTGCCCCCACCTTATTACACCTATACAACCAGTGAAACTGGGGCCTCCTGGTGGACCGGCAGCAGTGAGAACTTGTCTGGGATGGACCCTGCAGGGGCCAACGCAAGAGTTAAGCAGTCATATTTCCCCTGAACAATGCTTCTTTACCTCATTGAGACCCATCAATGACCTTTATGCAAATGTGAAACGATTGTGGCAAATGGATGTTCTACCCTACCAAAGTGAAAAGGTGATCACCAGATCACGCCAAGACAAAGAGTCCATTCAGCTTCTTCAAGAAAACACTGTGAGGGTGAATATTGATGGTGTTCAGCGATATGCTACTCCTCTGCTCCGTGTCAAGAATATGCCTAACCTCTATGCACATAAGGAAGCCGTCTTGCCACACCTGAGGGGAACTGAGAAACGGCTAGAAAGGGACCCTAATCTGGCTACAGCATACCAAGAGGAGTTGAACAAGCTAGAGAAAGCTGGGTATGTCGTCAAACTAAGTGAGGAGCAGGTGGACGGAACAAAAGAAGCTTGGTACATCCCGCACCACATAGTGCAGCATAATGGGAAGTACAGGGTAGTCTTTAACTGTTCATTTTCCTACCAGGGGCACAATCTGAACGAGCTCTTATTACCTGGTCCAACCCTGGGTCCGTCACTTCTGGCAGTCCTTCTGCGTTTCCGGGAACACTCTGTGGCCATCAGTAGTGACATCCGTGGCATGTTCCATCAGGTACGCCTTTTGCCAAAGGATAAACCACTGCTGAGATATATCTGGAGAGATATGCAAAAAGAAAAAAAACCTGATGTCTATGAATGGCAAGTCCTGCCTTTCGGGACTACCTGCAGTCCGTGCTGTGCCTCGTTTGCTTTACAAAAGCATGTTATTGACCATAGCCAACCTGGAGAGGACACACGGATCTCAGTGGAGAAGTCATTTTACGTTGACAATTGTCTTCAGAGCTTTGCTTCCCCTGAGACGGCCAGGAATCTAATCGACAAACTCTGCAGTCTCCTGACATCTGGTGGCTTTGAGCTACGACAGTGGGCTAGCAATGACCCTTCAGTTATCAGCCATCTGCCAGCCGATATTCAGTCTCAGAACAGCATCCTCTGGATCAGTGAAGGTCATCAAGATGCACAGGAATCAACTCTCGGCCTTCATTGGACCTGCCATTCAGACACCCTCTCCTATAAACAACGCAAACCTGACCGTCAAGTGCCCACAATGCGCACCATTTACCAGATTCTTGCTCGGCAATATGACCCCCTTGGCTACCTTATACCATTTACCACTCGAGCTAAGGTGATAGTACAAAGGTTATGGGACAAGAGGAGAGATTGGGATGATCCACGACTGCCAGAGGACTTGCTAAATTCTTGGAACCATTGGGAGAGTGAATTGGAAGACCTACAGGACATCAAGTTGCCCCGCTGCTATTGCAGTAAGGAACTAGACTGCCCCACTAATATGAGACAACTTCACATTTTTTGTGATGCCTCAGAGAAAGCCTATGGCTCTGTGGCTTACTTAAGAACAGAGAACCCTCAAGGTAAAGTAGAGGTGGCCTTTGTAACAGCCAGGTCTCGCGTTGCCCCCAAGAAACAACAGAGCATTCCTCGTCTTGAACTGTGTGCAGCACTCACTGGAGCCCAGCTCGCTAAAGTCCTGAAAACAGAGCTTACGTTACCACTTCATAGCATTACTTTGTGGTCTGACTCCACTACAGTGCTGACCTGGCTTTTATCAGATTCTTGCCGCTTTAAGGTTTTTGTGGGGACCAGAGTGGCAGAGATTCAGGAGTTGACTGAGTCTGATACCTGGCATTACATTCAGTCGAGTGACAATCCAGCAGATGCCATTACAAGAGGAAAGTCTCTCTCTGATCTCATCAAAGATAGCAGATGGAATCAAGGCCCAGCATTCCTCAGACAGACATCAGCCAGCTGGCCAGAGATGCCACCATTAGCCCACATAACGCAAGATAGTGAGCTGAAAAAGCTAACCTTCTGTGGACTTGTAACTTCTGCTCTGTCACTACCAGATCCACATACATTTGGCACCTTATCAGACTACCTAAAAGCACTCATAGAATCCTCGAACAATGGCTCTCCCACAATTGCTACTGAGGAAGATTATAAAAAGGCTGAGCTCACAGCCCTCCGTCAGATCCAGGAAGAATCATTCCCAGATGAGGTGTTGCACTTAACATCTGCTAAACCACTGCCAAGCAGTAGTCGACTGCTGTGTCTAGCCCCAGAACTGGATAACAGCACCAATCTCATTCGTGTTGGTGGTCGTCTCAGACAGATCAGTCCATTAGCAGAGGATAACATCCACCCATTGTCATTGATCCACATCACCCACTTACCAAGCTGATTATCAAAGACTATGATGATCTTCTGCATCACCCTGGACCAGAGAGAGTTTTTGCAGAACTCAGGAGGAAATACTGGGTAATAAGAGGACGAGCAGCAATCAGACAACATCAACGCCAATGCACTGAATGCCAGAAATGGCGAGCTAAACCGCATCCCCCCAGAATGGCAGACCTTCCACCAGCCAGGTTAAGAATCCACCAGCCAGTTTTCTATTCTACGGGGATAGATTGCTTTGGTCCTTATCTCATAAAGATAGGACGCAGAAATGAAAAACGTTGGGGGATCATTTTCAAATGTATGACCACCCGCGCAGTTCATATTGATCTCCTCACCAGTATAGACAGTGATTCATTCCTTATGGCCCTTCGTCGCTTCATTGCTCGGCGAGGCAAACCCTTCGAAATCCTTTCAGATCAAGGAACAAATTTCAAGGGTGGGGAAAGGGAACTCAGGGAAACCTTTGCAGCTCTTCAACCTGAGCTCCAGGTTCAACTTGCAAGCCAACAGATTAAGTTCACATTCAATCCACCCCACGCACCACATTTCGGTGGATGCTGGGAACGGGAAATTCGATCTCTGAAAACAGCCCTGCAAGTAACCCTCGGAGCACAGACAGTCACTGAAGAAGTGTTGCGGACTGTTCTCATTGAAATAGAGGGTATACTCAATGCCAAACCTATTGGGTACACATCTTCAGACATCGCAGACCCAGATCCAGTTACACCAAATATCTTGTTGATGGGGAGGCGAGATGCCTCACTTCCACAAGTGATATACCAGGATACCAAACTCTTGAGCAAACGGAGGTGGAGGCATAGTCAGCTGCTAGCTGATCACTTTTGGATGCAATTCATTCGTAACTACCTACCTAGCCTACAAACCAGACAGAAATGGATGTCAGAGAAGGACAATC
>NC_133345.1:5856996-5864496 GCF_030506205.2 Paramisgurnus dabryanus | reverse complement strand
TGGGACGGGTCCAACAATACTCTCCGTGCTTGCCTAAGTACAGACTGCTCATAGATGGACTGAAGGGAGAGCTTTTCAGTCCTCCCCATCACCTTCATAGCAGTCTGTACCAGGCGCTGTAATTTTGACTTAGATTGTGTGGAGAGATTGCCAAACCACGCCGTCATCCCATACCTAATAATACTCTCCATCACTGCCTGATAAAATAAAAACATAATGCTTTGACTGACTCCAAACACTCTTAGTCTGCGTAAGAAATACAGTCTTTGCTGTAAACGGGAACATACATAATCTACATGGTTATTCCAACTTAAACGGTTATCTAGGTGGATACCCAGATACCTGTATGAAGTGACCTGTTTGATCTCCTCCCTATGAATGGACAAGGGGGTATGATCCCCCACCAACCGAGGGTCAAACACCATCTCCTCAGTTTTTTTAATGTTAATGGTGAGATAGTTCTTGTCACACCATGCGACAAATTGTTTAACCTCTGAAAAATACAGGGATGTGTCAGAGTTCTGGTGAAGCAGACTAAGAATGGCGGTGTCGTCCGAGAATTTAAAAAACAGGTTGCCCGGGAGACTATTAGTACAGTCATTAGTATAAAGAGTGAACAGAACCGGTGAACTTACACAACCCTGAGGTGCACCCGTGCTGATACATTTTGATTTAGAAAGTGAATCATTAATCCTAACATTTTGGGTTCTGTCTGTTAAAAAGGAATAAAACCATTTAATAATAGATGAATTAACATGCATCATATTCATTTTCTGTAAGAGCAGGTGAGGCTGTAAGGTATTAAAAGCAGAACTAAAATCAATAAACAAAAGGCGTGCATAGGCCTTGGGATCCTCCAGGTGCTTAAGAGTTAGGTGAGTGATGCTATTAATTGCATCATCTGTACTCCTCCCCTGCCTATAAGCAAACTGGAGTGGATCTAGTACAGTGTTAACTTCAGATTTCAATATGGATACCATGTATTTTTCCAAACATTTCATGACAATAGAAGTTAAAACCACCGGTCTATAATCATTATTTCCTTTAGGACAGGGTTTCTTTGGAATGGGAATAATGGTCGATTTTTTCCAGAGGGCAGGGACCGTGTGGGAATCAACGGACCTCTGAAACACAGGGCACCACGCAGGGGTTAGCTCTGCAGCAAAGGTTTTAAGGAGAAAAGCAGAGATGCCATCCGGGCCTGCAGCTTTCTTTTTACATACATGGTTGAAAAGTGACTGAATTTTAAATGGATCAACCACTAGCCTAGAAGAGGGGTCAGTCGTTAATGACTGTAGAACATTATTACATTCCAAAGAATAATCCTGTGTATCAAACCTCAGAAAGAAATCATTAAATTCATCTGCTTTACTCTGCTCATCATATATTGTGAGACCCTTTCTATGTGTTGTCATATTCGTAACTGATTTCATGGAAACCCAAAGTTTTTTAGAGTCCATAGAGGCAAAATTCTGTTCTATAACATCCCTATGTTTCCTCCTTGCATCCCTTAACAAATGATTAAGCTCCCTTTGAACCGATTTCAGCCCCAACCTGTCACGGTTCCTAAAAGCCATTTTTTTTCCGGTTGATACAATCCTTTACCTCTCTGGTGATGTATGGCTTATTGTTAGGGTAGATTGTAATAACCTTCTTGGTGGCCACACAATCCTCACAGAATTTAATATACTCCGTAATAGTGTCAGTGGCCTCATCAATACCTAAACCGTGGAAAATGTCCCAGTCTGTGCAGAGAAATGAGCCCTTCAATGTCTCAATACTGTCATCAGACCATACAGTCACTGTCTTGGTTAATGGTTTACTGCTTTTCAAAACAGTCTTATATGTGGGTATCAGGTGGAGTGTATTATGGTCAGAATTTGACAAAGGGGGCTTTGAACTGGCCCTGTATGCATGTTTTATATTACCAAAGCATTTGTCCAACACGCTATTGTCTCGGGTGACGCACTTGACATATTGTTCGAATCCAGGAAGGAAAAGTTCCAATTTACAGTGATTAAAATCTCCAAGAATAAAAACCGGTGCTCCCGGAGTGCGTTGCAGTTGATGGTGAACACAATCTGCAACACGAGCTGCAGCTCGGGCCGCATTACCGCAGGGAGGCACATACGCTGAGCAAATTATAATATTGCCAAATTCCCTCGGGAGGTAAAAGGGTCTTAGAGAAATGCACAACAGTTCAATATCAGGGCTGCACACAGTCTCTCTCACAGAATAATTCCTGCACCAGCTGTCATTCACAAACACACAAATACCTCCTCCACGACGTTTCCCCGAAGTTCTATCCCTGTCTGCACGGACGAGGGAGAAACCTTCCAGCTCAATCAAGGAGTTGGGAATGTCTTCATGGAGCCAGGTCTCAGTTAATACCAGCAAGCCCGCCTCACGGTATTCAAAACATACCCTCATATTCATACGGAGCTCTTCCATTTTGTTTTTAAGAGAGCGAACGTTGCTCAAAATCATACCGGGCAGCGGAGGTCTACTGCCTCTCCGGCGTAAACGCTGTCGGGTCCCCCCGCGTCGACCTCTCTTTCGTAGTTTTCTGCAAAACGTCAGGTTTTTAAATAATTCGGGCAGGTTGAATAAATCCGCGGGCGGCGATGTTGTTGTTTTTGTGTAGCGAAAAGACAACAGCGTGTCTCTGGAGTAAATGAGTGGTAACCCGCCCTCCACGTGTGGAAAAGTTTGGCACATCCTAAAGAGTTGCCATAAAATCAGTGCCAGTAATAGTCCTTGTGCAAATAACGTCATGGTGCTCTTCTAAGACTGACAAAAACCAACCAAACAAACGAACAATAGAAGTAAAAAGCAGCTGCAACACACAAGCACACGAGTCCGGGTCGCCCGCAGAGCAGCGCCACCGGAAGCAATCTGTCTCTTGTACTGAATGTACTGAAGGCTAGAATCTTTGACTTGAATGTTTTATTAAGTATAATATGATGTCTGTCATGTAATGTAACAAACATAATGCTTTAATGAAAACAATAAAAAACAAGCAATGTAACACATGTTTTTGCTCATATCTATGTGAAGTATGAATTAATGCACTTTACAAATAAACTTGAGACTTTTAGTTACAATGTTTGCAAGATCACTGAAAAAATCTAAAAAGCTATATTAGGCTACTTGAACAAAGTGTAATTTGCTCATATCTGAGATATTATTCACTCTATTTGCCCTATTCACCCTCTAGAGAGCATGAAAAATGTACACATAAACGGCCTTAATGGAATTTTAGAAAAATACTGTATCTTTACCATACTGGTAAGTAATTCAGCCTCTGTTATACTCAATACAGTTTCATGTGACAGTCTTAACCTCTATTAAGTGGACAAATGGAGAACAAGAGAGAGGAATCATATGTTTGGAAACAATCTTTTTTTATTTGTTCAACAATATATATCTATAGAAATAAATAAACAACACAACAATAATAACACAGGTAACAAGGTAAACAGAATAGAATTTACATTAATTATTAAGTAATTTAGCAGAAAATAGCTAAATAGGTACTAATAAGTTATTATTTACAGGATTCTTATTAAGATTTATACATGCACACATTGAACAATATACAATATAAGTACAATCAGTGTTGGGGAAAGTTACTTTCCCCAATACTGTGTACAATATATACAAGGGGATGAAGTAAACTAGGTCTGATCCAGGTCTGAACCAGGTACAAACCATACCCCAGAAATCTGCTATTGTGATTTGGGGGATGTAGTTGGCTCTCTAATTGTTATTTTTCTTCATTTTTAGTTCCTCATCTACTACACTTTTGAAGTGTTTGAAACTGTTGAACACAACACCTTCAAAACCTGAAGTGGTGGACTTTCTAGTTGCTGGGCAATATGTAAATTTTTTTTGGCTACTTTTAGCAGCCTTGTCTTTGGACGGCGTGTACCTCTTACGCTGCCCACCACACTGGGGTACTTGGTAGGCCCCACAAGGCTTCGTGGATTTATGAGGCTTGATTGGTCTGGATGTCAGCGCAGGAGGCGGTGTGAAAGGTATGACCCCTTGACTGCTGGATGCCCCACAGAGCATCATGGATGATCCCTGTGGCTATGCAGGAACCACTACAAGGACAGGTGCTTTTGACGCTCTGGATAGGATGTACGTGACCACAGGGGGTTTAGGTTGAATGGGCCGGTTCACAAACTCTTCCACATCTATCCTGCAAAAATAAATCATACATACGATGATGAGTATATTTCATAAAAAATAATGGGTATGACTATCAATTTACATGGTTTGTTGTGTTTAAGTTTAAGCCATTCAGCTGATGAAGTCAGATATGTTCACATGTAAGCAACAAGGTACAAGAGGCTGTGCTGTATCGTGAATAAGTAACGGCTGAAGGGGTTGCAGGCACTCCGCTTCGTGTTACTTATTCACGACACAGCACTTGCCTCAAGTACCTTATTGCTTTTATAAAACAGTTACCACACAATATTAAAGTTAAACAATGTATTAGTGCAACTTTCATGAAGTTAAATCAGTAAAAGCATTTCTTCCGCTAGAAAAAATAGTCCCTGACCGTGAACAAGAACGTTCCAATGTGTAATATGCATGAAAGCTCAAATAAAAACAACAAACTGATCTCAAACTTTGTCTCATTCTATGTTTATGTTTATACGTGTGGTTGCTAAGGGTTTTACTCATAAACAACCCATAGTTGGCATGGCTCTGTTTGATGACAACAGCATCCCAGCGGTGCTGCCAGTGTCGGATGTCCAGTCTGATCACAGTGCCCTTCTGCACCCAGTCCCTGAACAGATTCTCCAGGAAGGACGAAGCACTGTCACAATAAAAATTTTCAGCATGTGTTCTTTTTTTTTTGCATTAAATGAATGACAAATATTATCAGGGTATATGTATGTGTTATTACCTACCGACAACAGTTGTTATCTGCATATATGACAGCAGGTGCAGGAGCCCTAGCTCGTTCAAAGTGGGCCATCAGACCTTTGGCCATACGTCTGTAGCACCCCTCAGACTCAGCTGCCACCACCACTGTGGTCAAGAACTGGCCCCACTCGTTCAGCACACTGGTGATATACTGCATGGTGCCCCGGTCATCACCATATATCTTCTTAAGGACCTGGAAAACACAAAGCAGAACATTCATTGGATAGTTTCTATCAATAACCTGTCTGCCCAATATAATTTATATGAATTACAATGCATGTACATTTTGTATCCATCACATTTGAACGCTGAACAGTGAGGCCAAAGTCCCTTTTTCAAAACAATAGGTTGGCTCAAGTCATTTTAAAGTGACTAAACAAATATTAAGTCTGCTGAACTTCATGAATTGATACAATACACATACCTTTTTTGTGCCATCAATGCAGAGGATTTCTCCAGACATCTTCTCCATCTCCATGATCATGTGCGCACGCCTCAGCACACGGGCACAAGGAAGGGGAGACTGGGGCAGAGGAGGGGTGTAAGTACCAGCAGCTTTGACAAAGGACAGGATGCTCTTCTGAGACGATGCAGATCCATCCGTACACTGCAGCTTGGCCTCTCCCTGCCTGTACAGACGGATGCATGGGTACAGGTGTTGTTTTTGGTGCCTGCTCAGATGCTGTTTCAGTGAGAAGCTTTTCCCACACACTTCACACACATGTTCCTTTGGAAAATGTGTTTTCCTTTGGAAAAAGCTGCATGTGCCGAGTCAGGTTGGACTTCACAGACAAACTCTTGTCACGCAATTGTGTCCCTCCACATCCATGATTTCTATCTGTTGTAATAAAACAGAAACATATTCAGATTGGTTTCTTCTTTTCAAACTGTACAGGGGACTAAACACTGGAAAACCAGGAGATGCAAAACATGTACACAAGTAACAGTACTGCTAATACTATTACCTAAAGTAGGAGTAAAAAGGTATTTTATTGATGTTATCAAATTTACTTTTTAATGTGATATTTCACATAATTAGCTGAAAGTTCAAAAGGTAATGGTTTTATAATTGTAGACTTTATTTTTGCTTGCCTTGTGTTTTCAGTGTTTTAACATGTTATTGACTGTTAATGGATTATCATATTGTACAGTATGTAGTCAGTCAATTCCAACAGGAAAAACTGGCATTAGTATTACTAGCAATAAGTAAAATCTACCTGTATTTGGATAGTAGTTTAGTCTTAATGTCCAGCCCTGATTGTGTTTGGGTATTTCCAAAGTATTTAATTTGAGTAAAATATTACAAAGACTCGAATAACTGCACTTTACGATACACGTTAGCAGTTAACTTAGATGGGCGACTATATTTTCTCTATTAAAGCTTTTAAAACTTTAATAACTTTGTAATTACTGCACGTAAATCCACGCGAATCCATACAAAAAACTGTTAGAAAGCATTTATATGAATATACTGGTAAATATACTGGACTTACCTCTTGTTTGCTGTAACCGATCTCAATCAAATGATGATAGTAGTGTTATTTACGTTTGTCACTCGCGTGATGCACTTAATATTCAAAGCAACGGCGCCATTTGATTGGTGGGTTGAGGAAGCGGCCTGCTCAACAGAGCTCAGTGATTGGTTGGTTGAGCAGCTCAACTTGCTCAACGGCGCTCAATGATTGGTCGGCATAGGGACTTGGAGGAGAGATCGCCTGGGAATACCAGGTGCTGTAAGCATTTAATTAATTAAATATTTATTTATGTCATTTTTACCCATGAATGCGTCCTTTCTGTAAGCGTTCTCCCATGGCATGGCGTTGCCACATTAGTTTTGAAGTGTCTGTCGATTCGAGTCCGCACTCGTTTACGGCCACACCACCCTGAGCACGCCCGCTCTCGTCTGATCTCGGAAGCCAAGCAGGGTCGGGCCTGGTTAGTACTTGGATGGGAGACCGCCTGGGAATACCAGGTGCTGTAAGCATTTAATTAATTAAATATTTATTTATGTCATATCTTCCCATGAATGCGTCCTTTCTGTAAGCGTTCTCCCATGGCATGGCGTTGCCACATTAGTTTTGAAGTGTCTCTCGAATCGAGTCCGCACTCGTTTACGGCCACACCACCCTTAGCACGCCCGCTCTCGTCTGATCTCGGAAGCCAAGCAGGGTCGGGCCTGGTTAGTACTTGGATGGGAGACCGCCTGGGAATACCAGGTGCTGTAAGCATTTAATTAATTAATTATTTATTTATGTCATTTTTTCCCATGAATGCTTCCTTTTTGTAAGCATTTACCGATGTCATGGCGTTGCCACATTAGTCTTGAAGTGTCTCTCGAATCGAGTCAGCACTCGTTTACGGCCACACCACCCTGAGCACGCCCGCTCTCGTCTGATCTCGGAAGCCAAGCAGGGTCGGGCCTGGTTAGTACTTGGATGGGAGACCGCCTGGGAATACCTGGTGCTGTAAGAATTTAATTAATTAATTATTTATGTCATTTTTCCCATGAATGCGTCCTTTCTGTAAGCGTTCTCCCATGGCATGGCGTTGCCACATTAGTTT
>NC_133345.1:5784496-5854496 GCF_030506205.2 Paramisgurnus dabryanus | reverse complement strand
GATCTCGGAAGCCAAGCAGGGTCGGGCCTGGTTAGTACTTGGATGGGAGACCGCCTGGGAATGGCTCATGACCCCCGCAAGTCCCTATCCTGGGTCCCGATCACCTTGGAAAAAGCCAAGTAAACAGATCAGCAGGACGGTGGAGGGAGGAGATGTGGTGGTTTTGGGAGGGGCCAAATAGAGGGGAGTGGCTAAATGGAAAGCGAGTCCAATGTTTTCTTTCTTCAGGACATCAATACTAAGTTTATGTTCTTTTTATGGTTTTGTTTTTATGTTTTTTGTGAGTAAGACTATGAAGACTACAATCTAAATGTAAAGGTCTAAACTTGAATGTTTTAATAAGTATAATATGATGTCTGTCACGTAATGTAACAAACATAATGCTTCAATTAAAACAATAAAAAACAAGCCATGTAACAAATGTTTTTGCACATATCTATGTGAAGTATGAATTTATGCACTTTATAAATAAACGTGAAACAATGTTTGCAAGATCACTGAAAAAATCTAAGAAACTATAGTAGGCTACTTGAACAAAGTGTAATTTGCTCATATCTGAGATATTATTTACTCTATATGCCCTATTCACCCTCTAGAAAGCATGAAAAAATGTACACATAAAACGGCCTTAATGGAATTTTAGAAAAATACTTAATCTTTACCATACTGGTAAGTAATTCAGGCTCTGCTATACTCAATACAGTTTCATGTGACAGTCTTTACCTCTATTAAGTGGACAAATGGACAACAAGAGAAAGGAATCATATTTGGAAACATTCTTCTTTTATTTGTGCAACAATATATATCTACATAAATAAATAAACAACACAACAATAATAACAATAACACAGGTAACAATGTAAACAGAATAGAATTAACATTAATTATTAAGTAATTTAGCAGAAAATAGATAAATAGGTACTATAAGTTATTATTTACAGGATTCTTATTAAGATACATGTACACATTGAATTATATACAATATACATACAATCAGTGCATTCCATTAATGGAATACTTTTAAAAGTAATTTTCCCCAATACTGTGTACAATATATAAAAGGGGATGAGGTAAACTAGGTCTAATCCAGGTATTGTGATTTGGGGGATGTAGTTGGCTCTCTAATTGTTATTTTTCTTCTTTTTTAGTTCCTCATCAACTACACTTTTGAAGTGTTCAAAACTGTTGAACACAACACCTTCAAAACCTGAAGTGGTGGACTTCCTAGTTGCTGGGCAATAGGTAAATATTTTTTGGCTACTTTCAGCAGCCTTGTCTTTGGATGGCGTGTATCTCTTACGCTGCCCACCACACTGGGGTACATGGCAGGCCCCACAAGGCTTTGTGGATTTATGAGGCTTTATTGGTTTGGATGTCAGCGCAGGAGGCGGTGTGAAAGGTATGACCCCTTGACTGCTGGATGCCCCACAGAGCATCATGGATGGTCCCTGTGGCTGTGCAGGAACCACTACAAGGACAGGTGCATTTGACGCTCTGGGTGGGATGTACGTGGCCACAGGGGGTTTAGGTTGAATGGGCCGGTTCGCAAACTCTTCCACATCTATCCTGCAAAAATAAATCATACATGCGATGATGAGTATAATTCATGAGAAATAATGGGTATGACTATCAATTTACATGGTTTGTTGTGTTTAAGTTTAAACCATTCAGCTGATGAATTCAGATATGTTCACATGTAAGCAATAAGGTATGAGAGGCTGTGCTGTATCGTGAATAAGTAACGGCTGAAGCACTTGCCTCAAGTACCTTATTGCTTTTATAAAACGGTTACCACACAATATTAAAGTAAAAAAAAATGTATTAGTGCAACTTTCATGAAGTTAAATCAGTAAAAGCATTTCTTCTGCTAGAAAAAAATAGTCCCTGACCGTGAACAACAATGTTCCAATATGTGTAATATGCATGAAAGCTCAAATAAAAACAACAAACTGATCTCAAACTTTGTCTCATTCTATGTTTATGTTTATACGTTTGGTTGCTAAGGGTTTTACAGCTTACCTCCGCTTCTGACCATGCCTTTTTCCAGCTGCATGACATAGGCTCTGGTACTGAACCTGAGGTCGATCTGGAGCTGGAAGGGATTCTGGCAGAGTAGGAGCTGCTGGCATTGGTTCTTCTGACAGCACTCTTTGGTGGGGTTTTACCTTTGGCATTACCGTTGCCCTGTAGTTAGCCTTCTTCTCTTCCCGTGCCATGAATGTAGAGATGGACTTGGCATTCAGATTGGGCAGAGGAATGGAGAGACCATTAAGAATGGGATCGTCTCTGACTCGGTCTACAATCCTTTTATACAGGCCCTTGATTGCATTGGTGATTTTAGTGGGGGAGGTGAGACGACTGGCAGGTGGCCGGTTTTTCAGCATCTTAATAACGAGGTAACACAGACGACTATCCTCAGTCACCTGGGCTGCCTGAGGGTACCTCATCCAAGAAAACTTTGTCTTCTGTGCGGCTCTGCTCTCAGGTGTATCAGCTCCCAAGCATCTGCCAAACAGGGTGTAACCCCACCTAGACTCATACCTTTTTACAAAGTTGGCTGCTGACCTGTCATGCTCATGCAGTGCAGCGACTGCAGTGGCAATCTTCAGCCTTAGGTCAGCTGGCACTAGGTGACGGTCACTGTCGTCTGCCAGTTCTAAAAGGAGCAGGGCCAAGGCTTCCACTTCCTCCAGCCCAGGAAGATGCAGATGGTTCTGGGTCATCAGCACATCCTGCATAGCAGGACTGTCCTCCTCCTCCACCTGTTCTGATTGAGTGAGGATGACATGTTTGTCACTGACAGCGTCCATAGGATCCTCCTCTGACTCTACACCCATGTCCACACCCTCATCTGCCAGCTTGTCCTCACTTTGTTCAGCCGTCTCCTCTTCTTCACGGGACTGCTCTTCCTCAACTGCAAATATGTAATGTACTAATCACCAGTGGGTCTAAGCAGTTACAACAACTAACAGTAGACTAATACAAAATGGCAATCCTGCAGTTCATTTGTTTCATAATATGTAAAATAAAACTACATCTTGCATGTCTTGTCATGGATAGAATATGCAACATATTTATAGGTATTTGATCACTTAGGGCCAGATTTCCTAAACAGGGCAAATTAGCATGCAACATAACTCCAAAATTGTGTGAATCATTTAAATATTCTCCTCCCAAAATGTTTGTGTCTGAAAGGGAAACTCCTAGAAATGCATATGGAATAAGATCAGTCGCAAAAAGAACCAGACCCTAACCCTTTTAGCACTAATGATCCACTGCGCGTCTTTAGTAACTCCTGACATCGCTATTTACTGCCAAAATGATGGTTTGTGCTGGTGCACGCAGTTAGTAAATCTGGCCCTTAGTATGTATTTATATTGTTATAATGCAAGATTGTGTACCTTGCTGGGCATAGTAATCCCTTGAAGTAAAGCTGGTTGACTGGCACATGGCATACTCTACTCCAAGGAGCTCCACCTCGTCTGGGTCCTTGTATACAGCAGGGTAGGGCATTGGAGCAGCAAAGTTAGGCTCGAGGACATGCTCTTTACCGAAGAGCACCTCAGCCTGCTGATTCATGCGCTGAATCTGCTGCGGGTCCGTACACCACGTCTGCCTGCCATGACCACCTGCAACACGGAGTGATTCCATGCGGTTGTTCCACTGCACAGCAAATGCAATCAGATACACCTGAAAGACATGACCATTCATGTATGATTGTACATCAGAAAGCAATTTTGATTACAAAGTGGGCATCGCCCAGCAGCATGACATACAATTAGTCTTTTTTACACAATAGGCTATTTTGTGTGTGTGCATCTCATACACCCAGTTAATGCTATGTGAACAGCATAGAGCTCACACACGCACAGAAAAAGAGGGTAGCGCAAAAGCATGGAGGATGCAGGTAAAATATGCCTATGAACAATGACGTGAAATCAATAGTTTTTTAAATATTAAAGTTTATACTTACTTGGAATGGCATAACTCCACATCTCTGTGAGGGAATGGCATTGTACAGGTGTGAGTGCAAGCCTTCCAAGGAGTTACTGCCTCGCCGACACCTGTACTTGTTCAGGGAGACCCCATTCAGCACCACAACCTTCACTGACACATACAGCTGTATGCCAGGGGGGTCCTTTAAAACATACGTTGCTTTATTATTATGGTGTCTGTGAGTTTGTATGATTTTACAATGATTAGTTCAAAATAGTGTGTTCAAAGTAGTGTTTACCCACCTGCATACAACTTAGATGCTTGCTTGCAATTGCCCAATGAGAATCCGCTGCCTGTGCTGATTTGAACAGGTGGATTCCATCAATGTCAAGGCCTGCAGGTCCCTTGAACTCCGTAATGATGGACTCAATTGCTGAAGCTGTCTCCTGTAACAATCATTCCAATTTATTTAATAGAGTTATATCGCTTAAAATGTGAAATTATTTCAATAATTAAAAGTATTTCCCAAAAAGAAATATAGTATTGTGAGAACTTAGTTAATTTAAGTGAAGTATGTTTTCAGCTTTTTATACATAAAGATTATACATGGATTAATATTACACTTTACCTCAACGCCACGGGTGATCCGTCTGACATAGGACCTGATTTGATGAGGTTTAAGGAAGGCTATCATGTCCTCGTCTGAAAGTTTGCCGTACAACTCCTGGTTGCCCTTCCTGACTGCCTGGATTAGGAGCATCATATCGCTCTTGTTGTAGGCCAGCACTGCACCTGCAAGGGCACTCATGAACACCCCATACTTGGCATGGCTCTGTTTAATGACAACAGCATCCCAGCGGTGCAGCCAGTGTCGGATGTCCAGTCTGATTACAGTGCCCTTCTGCACCCAGTCCCTGAACAGATTCTCCAGGAAGGACGAACCACTGTCACTGAGACAATACAAATTTTCAGCATGTGTTCTTTGTTTTTTTTTTTAACATTAAATGAATGACAAATATTATCAGGGTATACGTATGTGTTATTACCTACCGACAACAGTTGTTATCTGCATATATGACAGCTGGTGCAGGAGCCCTAGCTCGTTCAAAGCGGGCCATCAGACCTTTGGCCATACGTCTGTAGCACCCCTCAGACTCAGCTGCCACCACCACTGTGGTCAAAAACTGGCCCCACTCGTTCAGCACACTGGTTATATACTGCATGGTGCCCTGGCCATCACCATATATCTTCTTAAGGACCTGAAAAAACAGAAAGCAGAACATCAATTTGATAGTTTCTATCAATAACCTGTCTGCCCAATATAATTTATATGAATTACAATGCATGTACATTTTGTATCCTCCACATTTGAACGCTGAACAGTGAGGCTAAAGTCCCTTATTCAAAACAATAGGTTGGCTCAATTCATTTTTAAAGTGACTAAATAAATATTAAGTTTGCTTAACTTCATGAATTGATAGAATACACATACCTTTTTTGTGCCATCAATGCAGAGGATTTCTCCAGTCACACTGAGGATTGAGGCTCTGTACACAGACATCTTTTCCATCTCCATGATCATGTGCGCACGCCTCAGCACACGGGCACAAGGAAGGGGAGACCGGGGCAGAGGAGGGGTGTAAGTACCAGCAGCCTTGACAAAGGACAGGATGCTCTTCTGAGACGATGCAGATCCAGCTGTGTGGGCTTCATAAAGCAGAGTCTGGTACAGGTCACGGCGCTCCACATACCACTCATCATGTCCCTGCTGCAGCAGTCTCTGGACTTTGTTCATGGACACACTGTTGACCCTGTCATTCAGAAGAGTAACCACTCCTTTGTCAATAGCACGCTTCCCACACAGTATGGCAGGAAACATGCTTCTGATGGCTGGGGCCAAGTTCATCAGAATCTTGGGACTATGTGCCAGCCAAATGTACTGCTGAACATGATGACTGTCCTCATCTTCACTGTCTGCGTCACCATGTGTCTTACTCACTGCCCGCCTCATCTTTTCACAATGTGAACACTTCAGCTTCTCCGTCAACAGGGTGTAATTGTACTTCATCCCACACACTTGCCTAGCATAACTACCAAAGCCTTTCTTCTCAAGGTATTCATCTGGTGGTGCAGGGCAGTTGGAGCTAGGGCAGTGGATCTTGGCTTGCATCACACCAACTGGGCGCCAGAAGAAGACAGGGGTTGTGAAAAAGGCCATCATGTTGGGCAGTCCTCCCTTGACAGAAGTAGGAATTGGGGGTGGGTGGAACTCCATCTTCTCCTTTAAAAGCCTTCTCTCCACAATCTCTCCTTTGGCATTCTTGTACTTTGAAGGCCTCTCAAACAGACCATACGTCTCATCATATTTCAGCCACTTGATGTTAGGAGGAGCTATACCATTGGCTTGTGTAGATGGAGGTGGATGCTCCCAGTATTTCTGCCAGCCCTCTCGCAAGATGCCACTGGTTTCTGAGGCAGAGGTGTCTACAGGGGAAGAAGGTCTTCCCTGAGATGTGCTGAGGCTGTGGGAAGAGTCCTGACTCACAGCCGGTGTGAGCTCTCCCCAGGTGGTTAGTTGTGTGGAGACCGCTACCTCAGACTCTTCAAGGACAGTCTCTGTAGAAAAAATCAGACAAAATGTATTGAGCACATTGCTTAAGATGTGAATATAATGACACACAAACATTATCACAATAAACAAAGTTTGTTTCTATTTTCCATGTTATCAGATCTTATTTTAGATAACACAAATGATATTTGATATAAACATTTTAGTATAGAGCTGCTACAAAAAATATAGACAATAGTTATTTTTTTATATATTTAAACATATCACATCTACAAATTAAATTGATTTTTGTATGTGTTATCTAAATGCCAACAAAGCATTTAGACATTAAATCTGTTCCACTGAAAAAGGGCAGCTAGCTTGATAATATTCCTCACCCTGCTGAAAATTAAAGTGAAATACTAAACCTACTGTCATCATTATCAGTGCCATAAAATGTGTGATATTTCAGCAGTGTATTGAGTCAGATGTTTGAAATACATCAGTAAGAAAATGTTATATTAATTTTAAAATAAGAGTTATGGTGTGTTAAATGTTAATTACCAGCAGCTGCCAACAATTCAGCATCACTGGCATAGTCAGGATCCTGCTGGAACTTTGAAACTGTAGATTCAGCCTTCTTTCCCTTGTCTTTCCTTGACTCCTGTTCATGCAGAAAATAAAGGAATTGTAGAAAACACATAAGAAGTTGTATTGTACCACATAAGCACAAGTACTTACACTGTTACCACTTCCTATGGCTAAAACACAAGCTTTTGTGCAGAGTAAACATTGATGATTTTACTATTGAAGGTGAAATACATGTGCCTAACTGATTTACAAATGCACACATTTTTTTATAAACAAAACCATAAATATAATTTAATCTCAGTTAAAAGGTCAAAGTTACCTCCAAGCGTTTGTTAAGATGAAAGGTGACAGGCGGGAACTCTCTGGCATACTGCAGCAATCGCTCCTTTTGCCACTTAAGGAGATCATTCTGCTCACCCTTCTGGCAATATTCAGACAGCAGCCATATGACCCAGCCCACATCATTTTCAAGCAACCACCTGAAAGACTGTCCTGCATATTTGCCGAATGTAACAACTAGCTGGCCTTTCCACATTTCCCCTCCAGCTTCCTTTGCAGCAGCCTCCGCCTTTTCAGAATTCAGACAGCTGGGGTCTACTGCTTTGCTGGGGGCCATTGCCACACTCTTAGCTGCATCCGTACACTGCAGCTTGGCCTCTCCCTGTCTGTACAGACGGATGCATGGGTACAGGTGCTGTTTTTGGTGGCTGCTCAGCTGCTGTTTCAGTGAGAAGCTTTTCCCACACACTTCACACACATGCTCCTTTGGAAAATGAAGCTGCATGTGCCGAGTCAGGTTGGACTTCACAGAGAATCTCTTGTCACAAACACTGCACTTGTGTCCCTCCACATCCATGATTTCTATCTGTTGTAATAAAACAGAAACAGATTCAGATTAGTTTTTTCTTTTCAATCTGTACAGGGGACTAAACACTGGAAAACCAGGAGATGCAAAACATGTAAACAAGTAACAGTTCTGCTAATACTATTACTTAAAGTAGAACTAAAAAGGTATTTTGTAAAATAATAATCATAAAAAATACTACACAAGTACTGAGTAATCTTTATTGATTTTATCTGATTTACATTTTAATGTGATATTTCATATGATTAGCTGAAAGTTCAAAAGGTAATGGTTTTATAATTGTAGACTATATTTTTGCTTGCCTTGTGTTGTCAGTGTTTTAACATGTTATTGACTGTTAATGGCTTATCACTTACTATATGTTATTGGCTGTTAATGGCTTATAAGTTACTATGAGACAAAATAGTTTAGATTAGTGGAGATAGCCGGACAAAACAGGCCTAAACTATTTACACTATGTACAGTATGTAGTCAGTCAATTCCAACAGGAAAAACTGACAGTAGTACTAGCAATAAGTAAAATCTACCTGTATTCGGATAGTAGTTTAGTCTTAATGTCCAGCCCTGATTGTGTTTGGGTATTTCCAAAGTATTTAATTTGAGTAAAATATTACAAAGACTCGAATAACTGCAGTTTACGATACACGTTAACAGTTAACTTGGATGGGCGATCATATTTTCTCTATTAAAGCTTTTAAAACTTTAATAACTTTGTAATTACTGCACGTAAATCCACGCAAATCCATACAAAAAGCGGTTAGAAAGCATTTATATGAATATACTGGTAAATATACTGGACTTACCTCTTGTTTGCTGTAACCGATCAACTCAATCAACTGATGATGGTAGTGTTATTTACGCTTGTCACTCACATGATGCACTTAATATTCAAAGCAACGGCGCCATTTGATTGGTGGGTTGAGGAAGCGGCCTGCTCAACAGAGCTCAGTGATTGGTTGGTTGAGCAGCTCAACTTGCTCAACGGCGCTCAATGATTGGTCGGCATAGGGACTTGGAGGAGAGAACGCCTGGGAATACCTGGTGCTGTAAGCATTTAATTAATTAATTATTTATGTCATTTTTTCCCATGAATGCGTTCTTTCTGTAAGCGTTCACTGATGTCATGGCGTTGCCACATAAGTCTTGAAGTGTCTATCGAATCTAGTCGGCACTCGCTTACGGCCACACCACCCTGAGGGCGCTATTGAGCAATCAGGAAGTGAGTTGGCTGCAGTAGAGAGAGGAAGGCTCTCTCATTGTTTAATAGGATACGTTCCAACAGCTTTCAAGCTAGCAGTTATTAAACCGCTGATTAAAAAACCACAGCTTGATCAGGGAGAGCTTAATAACTTTAGACCAATCTCAAATCTCCCTTTTCTTTCGAAAATATTAGAAAAAGTAGTGGCAAGCCAGTTACGCACATTCTTGACCAATAATAGTACGTATGAAAAGTTCCAATCAGGATTCAGGCCCCACCATAGCACAGAGACAGCGTTGCTTAGAGTTACAAATGACCTCCTATTAACATCCGATCGTGGTGAAATCTCAATTCTTATATTACTAGACCTTAGCGCAGCCTTTGACACAATAGACCACACAATCTTACTCAATAGACTAGAAAACTATGTTGGTATCAGTGGTCAGGCGTTAGCCTGGTTTAGGTCGTATCTAACCAATCGCTATCACTTTGTTTATGTAAATGAGGAACAGTCATATCACTCCCTGGTTAAATATGGTGTACCGCAGGGATCAGTTTTAGGTCCTATCCTGTTCTCATTATATATGTTACCTCTAGGAGACATTATCAGGAAACATAACATAAGTTTTCACTGCTATGCGGATGATACCCAGCTTTACATTTCCTCACATCCCAGCGAAACCCACACGTTTTCTAAGCTAACAGACTGCATTAGCGATGTTAGTGACTGGATGGCATATAACTTTCTTAAGCTCAACTCCAATAAGACAGAGATGCTTATTATTGAACCGAATCGCTACAAACATAATATGTCAGATTACAAGTTGCACATAGATGGCTGCACTGTGGTACCATCTTCCTCGGTTAGGAACTTAGGTGTGATGTTTGACAGCAATTTATCCTTCGATAGTCATATCGGCAACGTCTGCCGCACAGCATTCTTCCATCTTAGAAATATCTCAAAAATCCGCCATATACTGTCTACATCTGACGCAGAGAAGCTTATCCATGCTTTTATGACCTCTAGAATAGACTATTGTAACTCGCTACTTGGGGGATGCCATGCAAATCAGGTAAACAAGCTGCAGCTAATTCAAAACGCTTCTGCAAGAGTGCTTACTAGATCTAAGAAGTATGACCACATAAGTCCAATTCTAGCATCTTTACACTGGCTACCAGTTAATTATCGCATACAATTTAAAATATCACTTACCACCTACAAAGCCTTAAATGGCCTAGCACCCTCATATCTTAGAGAATTACTATCAGAATACAATCCATCACGTGCACTGCGTTCGCAAAACTCTGGTCTCTTAGTTATCCCTAAAATATCAAAAGTGTCTAAAAGTGGAAGATCCTTTTCCTACTTAGCCCCTAAGCTCTGGAATGATTTACCAACCGTTGTCCGAGAATCAGACACAATAGATACCTTTAAATCTAGACTTAAAACTTTTCTCTTTAACAAGGCATTCACATAATTTGTTTTAGTAATGGTACTCATCTCACAATAGATAGCTTGTACAACCTGATAAATAAATAAACTAAATCCTCATTTTCGTCAACATTTCAAAGCATGGTAAATGCTATTAATAAACTTAAGAAAATGTTTAATCTCTCCTTACTTGTTTACATATTTGCAGCAAACCATGGGCCAAGGCATAAACTTTCAAAAACAAATTTCACGTATAAAATAGAAAAGGCTACATATAAGGAA
This sequence comes from Paramisgurnus dabryanus, assembly GCF_030506205.2. Taxonomy (NCBI): domain Eukaryota; kingdom Metazoa; phylum Chordata; class Actinopteri; order Cypriniformes; family Cobitidae; genus Paramisgurnus; species Paramisgurnus dabryanus. The sequence continues at coordinate 5,843,644 of NC_133345.1, read as the reverse complement.
AAGAAACGCTACTTTGTGCACATACAAACCACAATACAAGGCCAAAACTTCAACACTAGACCAATAAAACCCCGAATCGGGCCATTAATTGCCAAGCGCAGAGGAGTGATTGAAAATTATGTATGGAATTATGTTATCACTTGTTCGGCCCTCCACCTGAGGTTTCTGAGTCGAGTAGGGGAGTACTGTGAAGCCTAGACAGGCATCAGGGAGATGACTGGCGCAGTCACGTCCCCGTCTCCCCTTTACTCCCTTGCTCGTCCGGATTTTAATAAAGCTCGGTGGGTATAGATTTGTGGTGTTAAGCCCACTAGTCGGGGGCGGGACTTCAGTCCTTAAAAGGGCGTCACTGCATCCATTTCCTAAAAACATTCGCCGTCCCGTGCATTTTTCTCGTTCTCCCTAAACCGAACTGTGCAGAGTCTGTCACTGGGATGACATATCTTCAATACGTATATGTATGTGTGTGTGTATGTATGTATGTATGTATGTATGTATAAGTATATATATATATATATATATATATATATATATATATATATATATATGTTTGTTTATATGTACATGTGTATACATATGAATGGCCCCTACGCTAATTGGGTTTTGTTTTTCTTTCTTCATGTCTCGTCCTCGTCTCCGAGGACACTTGAGACAAACAGACCCAGTTCCGGTAAATGTGAAAGTTGGCACACCTCTGACTCACCGGCAGACCGTCAACGTGATGCCCAGCTGATGCATGACCAACGACCACCAGCAGAACCCGCTTTACCTCCGCCTAATCTCCTTAATCGTTTCAATGTATATATAAATATATCTCCCAAGGGTTTTTTCCTCCTAAGACTTTTTTTTACTTCCCCTGCTGAGTCTGGGGTTTTTTTTCTCATAGGGGGTTTTTCAACCCGGGGAGGCAGCCTTCTTGGGCTTTACTTAGCACCCTCTTCTTTACGTTACATTAGCAATACGCACGCTTATAATGTTGATTCATAGCCGCAGCAAATTTAGCTGCTATCGTGTATTATGTTGTGCTATCTGTCGTTTTTTTAAGCTTTCCACTGCTTCTATTACTGTAAAGCTGCTTTGAAACAATCACAAATTGTGAAAAGCGCTATATAAATAAAATTGAATTGAATTGAATTGAATTGTTTATGTTTGTTAGCGTTTGTAGTTTTTTTTTATATCGATTGAGTTTTGTTTGTTAGTGATTTTTTTGTTTTGTTTAAACCACCTAACAGCAGCTTTTGGCTGGCTGGAGGGTGGTTAAATCGTGATTTTTCGTGGTTTTGTTTGTTTGTTTTTGTTTTTCGTGTTTGTTTTTCATTTGAAATGGACGGACCTACGGCTAATGACCTGGAAATGGCGGCGGGGAAACGAAACGGCAATGACACTGGACCTGAACATCGACCACGAGCTGGAAACCAAAAGGATTCAGTTGTTAGGAATTTTGAGCAAAGGAAATACATGAAGGAAGCAACAGTGATTGTAAATGTGGACAATGCTAATGGAGTAAAGGCGGAGGATATAATTAAAGTGATAGCAGAGAAAATTGGAGAAGGAAACGTTCTGGCAGTAAGACCAAGACAAAATAAGGAATATGAACTGACCCTGGAGAAGGAGGAAATGTGTGATGAGTTAATGGATGGACTAATGATAAAAGGAACAAACTGTGAGGTGAGGAGATTACAAATCAGAGAATATGTCGTTTCCTTCATGCATTTGCCTGTTTACCTGGAGGATAACGAAATTTTAGAAAAATTGCAAGGTTGGGGCGTTTTGCCAATATCAAAAATTAAAAGAAGGCTGTATCCGGGCACTGGAATCGAGGACGGGACAAGGTTTGCGAGAGTGAGGTTCCCCAAGGAAGTGGTTTCACTCCCATACAGCACGAAGCTGGAAACAGCGGAAGGGCCGCAATATTTTAGGGTGATGCACAGCCATCAGGTGAAAACCTGTCGGCTGTGCATGAGCCCAGACCATCTAATGAAAGATTGCCCTGATTTTAAGTGCTACAAATGTGAGGAGAGGGGACATTTCGCAAGGGACTGTAACACTGTTAAGTGCCCGGACTGCCAAGACTATTTAAATAAATGTGAGTGTTGGATGGATGGAGGAGAAGGAGGATCACAAAAACAGGTGGACAGGTGAAGGGAACGATGGAGAAGAAAATGAAAATGAAGAACAACAACACACTGATGGAGCAAATGAAATGGAAAAGGGAATAACCATAGAGGAACAGACAACAGAGGACATAGAAGTGGAAAATGAGAAGGACAATTCACAAGGAGATGATGGTACATGGACACCAATTGAAATTTCTGCAAGTTTTACAAGTCTTTTAGATACGATGGACAAAGAAGGACAAAATGAGATAGTAGAGAGCAGCGGGATTGACAATAAAGAAATGGAAGAAGCAGCAGTATTGGAGAAAAGCAGAGACGGAAGAGCACAAACAAGAAGAAGAGCATTAAAGGTAACACCAAATGTACAGTTTGCTAGGAAAAAAGTGATGAAAAAAGGACAAAAGAAATGTGTAAATAGGTATGAAGTTTTAAAGGGCCTGGAGGAGATGAAGTGAGACAATGGTTTTTAGGTATTTAATTTTTCTTTTAATGGTTTTAAGTTGTGTGACTTTTAATGCAAGAGGACTGCTGGACGTGAGAAAATTTGAAAAAGTAATTGAAAGATGTAAACATGAAGATATCATTGCACTACAAGAAACGAACTGGAAAGAGAATGTGATGAAGGATTTTCAAAGGAGATGGGCTGGAGGAATTTTATATAACAATGGTAATGGAAGATTTGGAAGAGGAGTTGCTTTTTTAATGAAAGAGGAGGTTTTTAAAAGAAGCAAAATTGTATTTAAAGACAATATAGGAAAATGTATGATTGTAGAGACAAAATATGACGAAAAGGAAATGGTTATAATAAATGTACATGCACCAACAGAAGAGAAGGAAAAAAAAGATTTTTTTATGTTTTAAGAGGTTTTTTAAAGAAATATAAAGAAATTGTAATGATGGGGGATTTTAATACAGTTTTTAGTAAACAAGATATGGCAGAGGGAATGGTTTTTAAAAGTGATGCGGGGAGAAAAGAATTAAAGTTTTTAATGGAAGAAAATAAAATGATTGATGTATGGAGAGAAAGGAACGAAACAAAAAAAGAGTTTTCAAGACGACAAATAGTGGGACAGTTTGTGTGCAAAACAAGAATTGATTTTATTTTATGTAATAGGAATGTGGAAAATTTTATTGAAAAGATTAAGTATGAAGAAACAAGTTTAAGTGATCATAAGTTCTTATTTTTTAAAATTAATTTGGACAAAATACAAAGAGGGCCAGGGGTATGGGTTTTAAATACAGAGATTCTTAAAAATAAAGATTATGTTTCAGAAATCAAACAAATTATAGAAAGAGAAAAGGAAAGTAAAATGTATGAAGAGAGTAAGACAATATGGTGGGAAAACGTAAAGTTTTTAATAAAAAAATTCTCAATTAAATACTGTAGCCTAATACAGAAATGTAAGAGTTATAAGAAAAAAGAAATGAAAACAGACTTAGAAAAAGAACTAGCTAAAGAAAACAAAGACATACAAAAGATAAGAGAAATTGAGGAAAGATTAAAGGAAATAGAGGAAAAAGAATATGAAGGAGCAAGATTAAGAAGTAAAGCAAAATATATTGTGGAGGGTGAGAAATGTACAAAGTTTTATTTTGACCTAGAGAAAAAGAAAGGAAAAGCAGAGATTGTAAAGGAGATAAGAGGGAAAAATGGGGAAATCGTACAAGGAAATGAAAATATTCTAAAAGAAATTAAGGCCTTTTATGAGGACCTTTTCAGTACTCAAGGTGAAGAGGAGAAAGAAAAAAAAACAATTATTAAATCTAATAAAAGCAAAATTAAGTAAAGAAGATAAAGATGTATGTGACCATGATTTCAGAGAAGAAGAGATTGAACAAGCAATAGATCAACTAAACAGAAAGAAGAGTCCGGGAATAGATGGTTTGGGGATTGAATTTTACAAATGTTTTAAAGGGGTTTTAACAAAGATTTTAAAGGAGGTTTTTAAGGAAATTTTTGAAAAAGAGGAAGTAAATGAAAGGATGAGAATAGGTTTGATGAAAATTATATATAAAAGCAAAGGGGAGAGGGTAGACTTAAAGAACTATAGACCAATTTCAATGTTGAACACAGATTTTAAAATTATAGCAAAGGTTTTAGCAAATAGACTGAAGGAAGTGATGCCAACTATAATAAAAACAAATCAAGCATATGCAGTCAAAGGAAGAGACATAGCTGACATAACAATGAGTATAAGGGACATGATATGGTACATAAAACAAGAAAATAAGGATGGGTACATAATCAGTTTAGATTTTGAAAAAGCTTTTGATAGGGTGGAACATGGTTTTTTATTTGATGTTTTAAAGAGTTTTGGTTTTGGGAAGAATTTTATCAAATGGATTAAAATCTTATACAAGGGGGCTTTGACAAAAATTAAATGCAATGGGTTTTTAACTGAATGTTTTAAAATTACGAGATCAATACGGCAAGGTTGTCCACTCTCGGCACTGTTATATTCACTTGTATCAGAACCACTGGGATTAGCTATAAAGGAAAATACAAAAATAACAGGAATTGAGATTGAGGGAATTATGTCTGAAGGGAAAGTTTTTCAGTATGCAGATGACACAACAATAATTGTAAATAGGAAAGAAAGTGTACAAGAGGCCATGAATGTTGTCAAGAAATTTTGTAAAGCATCAGGAGGTAAAGTTAATGAGGATAAAACAGTGTACATGAGGTTTGGCAAAGCTGTGCCTTTAAATGATTATTTTAATTTTAAAGAGGTAGAAGAAATGAAAATTTTAGGACTTTTATTGGGGAAAAATGAGAAAAAAACAAGAGATGAAATGTGGGAACAACTGATATCAGGAATAGAAAGAAAAATAAACTTTTGGAAATTAAGAACTTTAAGCTTGAAGGGGAAGGTTTTAACTTTGAATGTTTTAATGGTTTCTAAATTGTGGTATGTTTTATACTTATCTGAAATGCCAATATGGATAGAAAAGAGGTTGAAGAAATGTTTTCTTGATTTTATTTGGAACGGCAAACCGCCAAGAATAGCTTACAACACGATTTTAGGGGATATAGAAAAAGGCGGTCTAGGATTAATGGATGTAGAACAAAGGAAAAACAGTCTAAGAGTAAAAGCAGTTAAAAAGTATTTACAAGAAGAAAACAAGGCAGAATGGAAGAAAACAATGAAATATTTTTTAAACAGATGTGAAAATTTTAACATGGAGGATGGAATTTTATGGATGAAAACGAAAAATTGGATGACAGAGAGAATACCTGGATTTTATAGAGAATTGCTTAGTGCTTGGGGGAAGTTTTTAACAAATATTGAATATGACCCACGAGGAAGAGAAAACATTTTAAATCAACCTCTGTTCTTGAACAACAAGGTTTTAAAACAAGACAAAGTCATTTATTTTAAGAAATGGATGGAAGTGGGAATAACTAAAGTAAAAGATGTAATTTATGAAGTGAAAGAAGGTTTCTTACCTGTACAATGTGTGTATGATGCAATGGATGAGGCAAAAGAGGAATACAGCAAACAAGAAATTATAAACAAGTATGAAGTAATTAAACAAGCTATACCCAAAGAGTGGATTAAAAGAATAGAAAATATGGAAAAGGAAAAAGAACAGAAAGACATTCAAGTGATTTTGGATGAAAAAGTATACACTCTCAAAGAATGCAGTATTAAGATGTTTTATTGCTTTTTCAGAGACAGTGTTTTTAAAGAACCTATTGTAAATCGCTTCTGGCTACATAAATTTGTGAATTTAAAACAGGAAGATATATGGAGAAACATGAGGGGAAGATGTGTAGAAACAAGACTGGAGTCCTTGGAGTACACAATAAGACATAAAGTGGTATTTACTGATGTGATTTTAAACAAAATAGGAATGGAACAAAGTGCGATGTGTAAAGTATGTCACGAAAGAGAAGAAGGAATTGTACATTTGTTTTTGAACTGCAAAGAATTGGACTCTTTTTTAAACAAATGTAAAGACATAATCAAAGAATTGGACGAACAATGGAATGAGAATGAAATGGAATGGAATAGATTGGTGATGTTTGGTTGGAAAAGGAAAAGTCAAAACATGAAATTTATTAATTTATGTGTAATGTTAATGAAAAGTGCAATATGGGAACGACGAACTGCAGCAAAAAAAGAAAAAATTGTAATTGATGTATGGACTGTTTTTAAAAGAAAAACTGAAATGTACATGGAAAGATTGTATGCCTATTTTAAACATGAGAATATGTTAGAAGCTTTTTACAATGTTTTTACGCCCAAGGTTTGCAGTATTTTAGAGGGTTTAAAGTGGAGATTGCCAGATGTTACGGGACACATTTTTACATAATTTTAAAGTTTTTTTTTCTCATTGTTCTTTTATGTAACTATTTAACTTCATGGTAGTGTATATTTGATGTTTTTTTGTGTAAAACAAATGGTTTTGTATGAAATGCTTTGTAATTGTTAGAAAAATGATTCAAAATGATTAAAAAAAAAAAAAAAAAAAAAAAAAAGCACGCCCGCTCTCGTCTGATCTCGAAAGCCAAGCAGCGAAAAAAAAAAAAAAAAAAAAAAAAAAAAGCACGCCCGCTCTCGTCTGATCTCGGAAGCCAAGCAGGGTCGGGCCTGGTTAGTACTTGGATGGGAGACCGCCTGGGAATACCAGGTGCTGTAAGCATTTAATTAATTAATTATTTATGTCATTTTTTCCCATGAATGCGTCCTTTTTGTAAGCATTTACCAATGTCATGGCGTTGCCACATTAGTCTTGAAGTGTCTCTCGAATCGAGTCGTCACTCGCTTACTGCCACACCACCCTGAGCACGCCCGCTCTCGTCTGATCTCGGAAACCAAGCAGGGTCGGGACTGGTTAGTACTTGTTTAAGAAAAATGGTTTTGTGACGTCACGCTGAACAGATCGTGCATCGTAGCTCCGTCGAGTTCATCATCTAAAAGCTTTTTTTTTTTTACCATCTTATTCCTATTTATATAATATAACTTATTAGTTTTATATAGGAATACTTTACCGTGACGATTATTGAGCAGTACTACCACGTGAAACTATTTATCACTAATAAACACCCAGTGTTGTTAGCATATAGCCCGCTAGCATCCACACGGTGGAGGCTGAAGCTAGCATTTTCCGATCTAATGGCGGATTCATCTGATATATGCTTTTCTGACCTATCCTCACCTGAGCGGGAAGCTGTGGAGGAGTTGTTTCCCGGTTTTAGCAGATCCAAGGCGAGGTACAGCGCCCACTTCAGCCTGCCTTCCGACGTCCACAAGCGAGCAACAAACATGCATTCCACGCGATGCAGCTTCACGGACCGTGAACGACGTGAAAGCGATCGGGAAGCTGTGGAGGAACCGCTGCCCGGCCTTCGTAGATTCGGCAAGCCAAACATCACCCTGGCCCCAGACGTTCGCAGGCGACCGAGGCATGTCACAACCGAACACCCCACGCGATGCAGCTCCGGGGACCGCGTTCGGGTAAACGAAGACGCCATCGCCCAGCATGAAAGCGGTAAGACTCCGCTTGTTATTGTAACATGTACTACTTGCCACATGTATAGTTTAGCTTCTGCTGTTAGCATAGAGGGGTTTACATGCACTAAGTGTATTGAAGTATTAAGGTTAACTGAGAAGGTTGCTGAACTAGAATCGCGCATCCGAACGCTAGTTGAGGATAGCAAAACCGCTAATATTACTGTCGCAAATAATCTATCGAGCGAAAAGACTAATGGCTCGGTTCCGACATCAGATGCTAATATAAATATTACAAATACTGTATCGAGCGCGCATAGTGTTTATCAAAATACACATGGCTCGGTTCCGTCATCAGAGTCAAGTCGGCGGTCAAACTGGGTGACTGTTAGGCGGCATAGTCATATAAGGCGTCCTTCTAAGACCCATAACGTAACGACAATTTCTAACAGATTCGATCCCCTAAGGAGTATACCAGCTGAAACACCTTTTAAAAGTGCCCTGGTCATTGGAGATTCTATACTCAGGAACACTAACATTGAGGCACCAAACACCATAGTCGACTGTATACCGGGAGCCAGAACGTCTGACATTAGATCCAAACTTAAAGTGCTGGCTAATGCTAAGCGGAAGTTTTCTAAGATTGTTATTCACGCCGGCACGAATGACACTAGGCTCCGCCAGTCGGAAATCACCAAAGATAATATTAAGGAGATGTGTGAAATTGCAAAAACAATGTCAGACAATGTAATATGCTCTGGTCCCCTCCCCGCCTACCGGGGAGATGAAACACATAGTAGATTAGTGTCTCTCAATGAATGGATGTCAAAGTGGTGCCCTCAGCATAACGTAGGGTTTATAGACAATTGGAAGCATTTCTGGGGAAGACCATTTCTCCTAACCCGAGATGGCCTTCATCCGTCATCGGAAGGAAGTGCTATACTCACTAAAAATCTGATCAATAGTCTTAATTCTGATATAGTATGACTATCCAGGGCCCAGGTCAGGAAACAGACGGATCGGCTTAACCGTCCATCTGTTAGCTGCCGTGATATGTCAAGACCACTTATATCCCAGCACTTCGAGTCAATCTTACCGAAATATCAGCACATTTCAACTGTATCTGTTCCCCGAACAAATAAATACAGGGCACCGCTTGTTACATCTGGTACAAATCTGATTCAAATAAAATTAGAAAACAATACATTAACAGATGAATCTCGAATCTTAAAATTCGGCCTTCTTAACATTAGATCGCTTACCAATAAAGAACCTATTGTCAATGAAATAATTACAGACCAAAACTTAGATGTACTCTGTTTAACAGAAACCTGGCTTAAAGCAGACGACTACATTAGTTTAAATGAATCCACCCCACAAGACTATTATTATAAACACGAACCTCGATTAAAGGGGAGAGGGGGTGGTGTAGCTACAATATACAACACAATGTTTAAAGTAAACCAAAAATCTGAGCTAAAATTTAAATCATTTGAAGTAATGTTGTTAAATATGGAAATAACTGATCGTAACCACAAACAGCTTTCTTTTGCTTTAGCGACAATCTATAGACCACCGGGCCACCATGCAGATTTCCTTAATGAAATAGCAGATTTCCTATCTGAGCTTGTAGTCACTGTAGATAAAGCTCTTATTGTTGGTGATTTTAATGTCCATGTGGACAACCCAAAAGACGCATTAGGACGTGCGTTTATAGATGTTCTAAATTCTCTCAATATTAGACAAAACGTGACAGGGCCAACGCATACTCGTAATCACACATTAGACTTAATTCTGTCACTCGGACTCAATATTAATGACGTCGAAATATCACCTCAGAGTGATGCAGTTTCTGACCATTACCTTGTGTCATACACTGTACTTCTAGATAGGATCACTCAATCTACAACATGCTACCGACTAGCCAGAACAATAATTTCCACCACTAAAGATAGCTTTATTAGCACTCTTCCAGACCTGTCCCAAATGAAACATGTAGCAGATAACTGTGACGATCTAGATATTGAAATAGAAAACCTAAACAATGTCTGTTCTAACACATTGGATGCCGTTGCTCCCATTCGAAAAAAGAGATTCAAAGAAAAACCGCCAGCTCCATGGTATGACCATCACACAGCAGCCCTTAAAAAGGCAGCTAGAAAAATGGAAAGAAATTATAGAAGCACAAAGTTAGAAGTATGGCGCGCAGCATGGAAACAGAGTGTTAAACACTACAGACAGGCTATTAAAACCGCCAGATCTACATATCTTAGCAAGCTTATAAATGAGAATCATAATAACCCTCGTTTCCTCTTTAGCACAGTTGCGAAACTGACTAGAAACAAAGAACAAACAGAAACCAATAGTAAACTTCAACACAATAGTAACGACTTCATGAACTTCTTTTCTAACAAAATTTCGGCTATTAGGGAAAACATCGTAGCTACCCAGGCAGCCACCACTCTACCCATTAGTTCACTTAACACTAGACTACCATACGAACATCTTGATTCATTTAAACCTACTACAATAGATGAGCTCTCTAAACTAGTCACATCATCCAAATCATCGTCCTGTATATTAGACCCCGTTCCCACAAAACTACTTAAAGAAGTATTCCCTGTAGTGTCAACCCCGGTTCTAAATATCTTTAACTCATCGCTAGAAATAGGATACGTTCCAACAGCTTTCAAACTAGCAGTTATTAAACCGCTGATTAAAAAACCACAGCTTGACCAAGGAGAACTTAATAACTTTAGACCAATCTCAAATCTCCCTTTTCTTTCGAAAATATTAGAAAAGGTAGTGGCAAGCCAGTTACGCACATTCTTGACAAATAATAGTACATATGAAAAGTTCCAATCAGGATTCAGGCCCCACCATAGCACAGAGACAGCGTTGCTTAGAGTTACAAATGACCTCCTATTAACATCCGATCGTGGTGAAATCTCAATTCTTATATTACTAGACCTTAGTGCAGCATTTGACACAATAGACCACAGAATCCTACTCAATAGACTAGAAAACTATGTTGGTATCAGTGGTCAGGCGCTAGCCTGGTTTAGGTCATATCTAACCAATCGTTATCACTTTGTTTATGTAAATGAGGAAGAGTCATATCACTCCCTGGTTAAATACAGTGTACCGCAGGGATCAGTTTTAGGTCCTATCCTGTTCTCGTTATACATGTTACCCCTAGGAGACATTATCAGGAAACATAACATAAGTTTTCACTGCTATGCGGATGATACCCAGCTTTACATCTCCTCGCATCCCAGCGAAACACACACGTTTTCTAAGCTAAAAGACTGCATTAGCGATGTTAGTGACTGGATGGCACATAACTTTCTTAAGCTCAACTCCAATAAGACAGAGGAACTTATTATTGAACCAAATCGCTACAAACATAATATGTCAGATTACAAATTGCACATAGATGGCTGTACTGTGGTGCCATCTTCCACGGTTAGGAACTTAGGTGTGATGTTCGACAGCAACTTATCCTTTGATAGTCATATCGCCAACGTCTGCCGCACAGCATTCTTCCATCTTAGAAATATCTCAAAAATACGCCATATACTGTCTACATCTGACACAGAGAAGCTTATTCATGCTTTTATGACCTCTAGAATAGACTATTGTAACTCGCTACTCGGGGGATGCCATTCAAATCAGGTCAACAAGCTTCAGCTAGTTCAAAACGCTTCTGCAAGGGTACTTACTCGATCTAAGAAGTATGACCACATAAGCCCAATTCTGGCATCTTTACACTGGCTAGCACTTAAATATCGCATCCAATTTAAAATATCACTAATCACCTACAAAGCTTTAAATGGCTTAGCACCCTCATATCTTAGAGAATTACTATCAGAATACAATCCATCACGCACACTACGGTCGCAAAATTCTGGCCTATTGATTATCCCTAGACTATCAAAAGTGTCTAAAAGTGGAAGATCCTTTTCCTACTTAGCCCCTAAGCTCTGGAATGATTTACCAACCGATGTCCGAGAATCAGACACAGTCGATCATTTTAAATCTAGACTTAAAACTTTTCTCTTCAACAAAGCATTCGCATAATTTGTCTAGTAAAGGTTCTTAACTCGCAATAGTTATTTTCACGGAACAAAGCACTCACGGTCATAACACAGACCAACCAAATAAATAAATAAAAACCTTTTCTGCATGAACACTTAAAATGAATTGCATTAAATAGTTTGCCACCGTTTGCCACTGAACCTGCATTAACGACGACAGTGGGGCTTCCGGCCTTAGTCAAACGGTTTGGCACGTATGGTCGGGTTGCGATTTTGGTGCTTTCGTGTGTCTTGTGAATAGTATGCCATACAGACCCGTTTGCCACTGAACCTGCATTAACGACGACAGTGGGGCTTCCGGCCTTAGTCAAACGGGTTAACACGTATGGTCGGGTTGCGATGTTTTTGGCGTTTTCTCCTGGTCCTGTAAATGGTATACAATACAGACCCGTTTGCCACTGAACCTGCATTAACGACGACAGTGGGGCCTCCAGCCTTAGTCAAACGGTTGGTATGTATGGTCGGGTTGCGTTTTTCGCGCTTTCGTGTGTCTTGTGAATAGTATGCCATACAGACCCGTTTGCCACTGAACCTGCATTAACGACGACAGTGGGGCCTCCAGCCTTAGTCAAACGGGTTGGCACGTATGGTCGGGTTGCGATTTTGGCGCTATCGTAAGTCTTATGAATAGTATGCCATACAGACCCGTTTGCCACTGAACCTGCATTAACGACGACAGTGGGGCTTCCGGCCTTAGTCAAACGGGTTAACACGTATGGTCGGGTTGCGACGTTTTTGGCGTTTTCTCCTGGTCCTGTAAATGGTATACAATATAGACCCGTTTGCCACTGAACCTGCATTAACGACGACAGTGGGGCTTTAGGCCTTAGTCAAACGGGTCGTCAGGTTTCATTTTCTCTTAAAGATCGGAAGGTGACCCTTATTTACCATATATACCCTCGCATTGGGCCCGCCAATTTGCTAAATCCTCAACTGTGGATAACATAATTATGCCGCAATATTTAGTCTGTCTGGAACTAAGCTGAGTTAAACCACATCACTGTGTGACACTTCAATACATATCCCACTCCCATCCAAGTACTAACCAGGCCCGACCCTGCTTGGCTTACGAGATCAGACGAGAGCGGGCGTGCTCAGGGTGGCGTGGCCGTAAGCGAGTGCTGACTTGATTCGAGAGACACTTCAAAACTAATGTGGCAACGCCATGCCATGGGAGAACGCTTACAGAAAGGACGCATTCATGGGAAAAATGACATAAATAATTAATTAATTTAATTCTTACAGCACCAGGTATTCCCAGGCGGTCTCCCATCCAAGTACTAACCAGGCCCGACCCTGCTTGGCTTCCGAGATCAGACGAGAGCGGGCGTGCTCAGGGTGGTGTGACCGTAAACGAGTGCTGACTCGATTCGAGAGACACTTCAAGGCTAATGTGGCAACGCAATGACATCGGTAAATGGTTACAGAAAGGACGCATTCATGGGAAAAAATGACATAAAAAAAATAATTAATTAATTGCTTACAGCACCTGGTATTCCCAGGCGGTCTCCCATCCAAGTACTAACCAGGCCCGACCCTGCTTGGCTTCCGAGATCAGACGAGAGCGGGCTTGCTCAGGGTGGTGTGGCCGTAAGCGAGTGCTGACTCGCTTCGATAGACACTTCAAGACTTATGTGGCAACGCCATGACATCAGTGAACGCTTACAGAAAGATCGCATTCATGGGAAAAAATGACATAAAAAAATAATTAATTAATTAAATGCTTAGAGCACCTGGTATTCCCAGGCGGTCTCCCATCCAAGTACTAACCAGGCCCGACCCTGCTTGGCTTACGAGATCAGACGAGAGCGGGCGTGCTCAGGGTGGCGTGGCCGTAAGCGAGTGCTGACTTGATTCGAGAGACACTTCAAAACTAATGTGGCAACGCCATGCCATGGGAGAACGCTTACAGAAAGGACGCATTCATGGGAAAAATGACATAAATAATTAATTAATTTAATTCTTACAGCACCAGGTATTCCCAGGCGGTCTCCCATCCAAGTACTAACCAGGCCCGACCCTGCTTGGCTTCCGAGATCAGACGAGAGCGGGCGTGCTCAGGGTGGTGTGGCCGTAAGCGAGTGCTGACTCGCTTCGATAGACACTTCAAGACTTATGTGGCAACGCCATGACATCAGTGAACGCTTACAGAAAGATCGCATTCATGGGAAAAAATGACATAAAAAAATAATTAATTAATTAAATGACATAAAAAAAATAATTAATTAATTAAATGCTTACAGCACCTGGTATTCCCAGGCGGTCTCCCATCCAAGTACTAACCAGGCCCGACCCTGCTTGGCTTCCGAGATCAGACGAGAGCGGGCGTGCTCAGGGTGGTGTGGCCGTAAGCGAGTGCTGACTCGCTTCGAAAGACACTTCAAGACTTATGTGGCAACGCCATGACATCAGTGAACGCTTACAGAAAGATCGCATTCATGGGAAAAAATGACATAAAAAAATAATTAATTAATTAAATGCTTACAGCACCTGGTATTCCCAGGCGGTCTCCCATCCAAGTACTAACCAGGCCCGACCCTGCTTGGCTTCCGAGATCAGACGAGAGCGGGCGTGCTCAGGGTGGTGTGGCCGTAAGCGAGTGCTGACTCGATTCGAGAGACACTTCAAGGCTAATGTGGCAATGCAATGACATCGGTAAATGGTTACAGAAAGGACGCATTCATGGGAAAAAATGACATAAAAAAAAATATTAATTAATTAAATGCTTACAGCACCTGGTATACCCAGGCGGTCTCCCATCCAAGTACTAACCAGGACCGACCCTGCTTGGCTTCCGAGATGAGACGAGAGCGGGCGTGCTCAGGGTGGTGTGGCCGTAAGCGAGTGCAGACTCGATTCGAGAGACACTTCAAAACTAATGTGGCAACGCCATGCCATGGGAGAACGCTTACAGAAAGGACGCATTCATGGGAAAATATGACATAAATAAATATTTAATTAATTAAATGCTTACAGCACCTGGTATTCCCAGGCGGTCTCCCATCCAAGTACTAACCAGGCCGGACTCTGCTTGGCTTCCGAGATCAGACGAGAGCGGGCGTGCTCAGGGTGGTGTGGCCGTAAGCGAGTGCAGACTCGAATCGACAGACACTTCAAGACTTATGTGGCAACGCCATGACATCAGTGAACGCTTACAGAAAGAACGCATTCATGGGAAAAAATGACATAAATAAATATTTAATTAATTAAATGCTTACAGCACCTGGTATTCCCAGGCAATCTCCCATCCAAGTACTAACCAGGCCCGACCCTGCTTGGCTTCCGAGATCAGACGAGAGCGGGCGTGCTCAGGGTGGTGTGGCCGTAAGCGAGTGCGGACTTGATTCGAGAGACACTTCAAAACTAATGTGGCAACGGCATGCCATGGGAGAACGCTTACAGAAAGGACGCATTCATGGGAAAAATGACATAAAAAATTAATTAATTAAATTCTTACAGCACCAGGTATTCCCAGGCGGTCTCCCATCCAAGTACTAACCAGGCCCGACCCTGCTTGGCTTCCGAGATCAGACGAGAGCGGGCGTGCTCAGGGTGGTGCGGCCGTAAACGAGTGCTGACTCGATTCGAGAGACACTTCAAGGCTAATGTGGCAACGCAATGACATCGGTAAATGGTTACAGAAAGGACGCATTCATGGGAAAAAATGATATAAAAAAATAATTAATTAATTAAATGCTTACAGCACCTGGTATTCCCAGGCGGTCTCCCATCCAAGTACTAACCAGGCCCGACCCTGCTTGGCTTCCGAGATCAGACGAGAGCGGGCGTGCTCAGGGTGGTGTGGCCGTAAGCGAGTGCTGACTCGCTTCGATAGACACTTCAAGACTTATGTGGCAACGCCATGACATCAGTGAACGCTTACAGAAAGGTCGCATTCATGGGAAAAAATGACATAAAAAAATAATTTATTAATATAAATGCTTACAGCACCTGGTATTCCCAGGCGGTCTCCCATCCAAGTACTAACCAGGCCCGACCCTGCTTGGCTTCCGAGATCAGACGAGAGCGGGCGTGCTCAGGGTGGTGTGGCCGTAAGCGAGTGCTGACTCGATTCGAGAGACACTTCAAGGCTAATGTGTTAACGCAATGACATCGGTAAATGGTTGCAGAAAGGACGCATTCATGGGAAAAAATGACATAAAAAAAAATTATTAATTAATTAAATGCTTACAGCACCTGGTATTCCCAGGCGGTCTCCCATCCAAGTACTAACCAGGACCGACCCTGCTTGGCTTCCGAGATGAGACGAGAGCGGGCGTGCTCAGGGTGGTGTGGCCGTAAGCGAGTGCAGACTCGATTCGAGAGACACTTCAAAACTAATGTGGCAACGCCATGCCATGGGAGAACGCTTACAGAAAGGACGCATTCATGGGAAAATATGACATAAATAAATATTTAATTAATTAAATGCTTACAGCACCTGGTATTCCCAGGCGGTCTCCCATCCAAGTACTAACCAGGCCCGACCCTGCTTGGCTTCCGAGATCAGACGAGAGCGGGCGTGCTCAGGGTGGTGTGGCCGTAAGCGAGTGCAGACTCGAATCGACAGACACTTCAAGACTTATGTGGCAACGCCATGACATCAGTGAACGCTTACAGAAAGAACGCATTCATGGGAAAAAATGACATCAATAAATATTTAATTAATTAAATGCTTACAGCACCTGGTATTCCCAGGCAATCTCCCATCCAAGTACTAACCAGGCCCGACCCTGCTTGGCTTCCGAGATCAGACGAGAGCGGGCGTGCTCAGGGTGGTGTGGCCGTAAGCGAGTGCGGACTTGATTCGAGAGACACTTCAAAACTAATGTGGCAACGGCATGCCATGGGAGAACGCTTACAGAAAGGACGCATTCATGGGAAAAATGACATAAAAAATTAATTAATTAAATTCTTACAGCACCAGGTATTCCCAGGCGGTCTCCCATCCAAGTACTAACCAGGCCCGACCCTGCTTGGCTTCCGAGATCAGACGAGAGCGGGCGTGCTCAGGGTGGTGTGGCCGTAAGCGAGTGCTGACTCGATTCGAGAGACACTTCAAGGCTAATGTGGCAACGCAATGACATCGGTAAATGGTTACAGAAAGGACGCATTCATGGGAAAATATGACATAAATAAATATTTAATTAATTAAATGCTTACAGCACCTGGTATTCCCAGGCGGTCTCCCATCCAAGTACTAACCAGGCCCGACCCTGCTTGGCTTCCGAGATCAGACGAGAGCGGGCGTGCTCAGGGTGGTGTGGCCGTAAGCGAGTGCTGACTCGCTTCGATAGACACTTCAAGACTTATGTGGCAACGACATGACATCAGTGAACGCTTACAGAAAGATCGCATTCATGGGAAAAAATGACATAAAAAAATAATTAATTAATTAAATGCTTACAGCACCTGGTATTCCCAGGCGGTCTCCCATCCAAGTACTAACCAGGCCCGACCCTGCTTGGCTTCCGAGATCAGACGAGAGCGGGCGTGCTCAGGGTGGCGTGGCCGTAAGCGAGTGCTGACTTGATTCGAGAGACACTTCAAAACTAATGTGGCAACGCCATGCCATGGGAGAACGCTTACAGAAAGGACGCATTCATGGGAAAAATGACATAAATAATTAATTAATTTAATTCTTACAGCACCAGGTATTCCCAGGCGGTCTCCCATCCAAGTACTAACCAGGCCCGACCCTGCTTGGCTTCCGAGATCAGACGAGAGCGGGCGTGCTCAGGGTGTTGTGGCCGTAAACGAGTGCTGACTCGATTCGAGAGACACTTCAAGGCTAATGTGGCAACGCAATGACATCGGTAAATGGTTACAGAAAGGACGCATTCATGGGAAAAAATGACATAAAAAAAATAATTAATTAATTAAATGCTTACAGCACCTGGTATTCCCAGGCGGTCTCCCATCCAAGTACTAACCAGGCCCGACCCTGCTTGGCTTCCGAGATCAGACGAGAGCGGGCGTGCTCAGGGTGGTGTGGCCGTAAACGAGTGCTGACTCGATTCGAGAGACACTTCAAGGCTAATGTGGCAACGCAATGACATCGGTAAATGGTTACAGAAAGGACGCATTCATGGGAAAAAATGACATAAAAAAAATAATTAATTAATTAAATGCTTACAGCACCTGGTATTCCCAGGCGGTCTCCCATCCAAGTACTAACTAGGCCCGACCCTGCTTGGCTTCCGAGATCAGACGAGAGCGGGTGTGCTCAGGGTGGTGTGGCCGTAAGCGAGTGCTGACTCGCTTCGAAAGACACTTCAAGACTTATGTGGCAACGCCATGACATCAGTGAACGCTTACAGAAAGATCGCATTCATGGGAAAAAATGACATAAAAAAATAATTAATTAATTAAATGCTTACAGCACCTGGTATTCCCAGGCGGTCTCCCATCCAAGTACTAACCAGGCCCGACCCTGCTTGGCTTCCGAGATCAGACGAGAGCGGGCGTGCTCAGGGTGGTGTGGCCGTAAGCGAGTGCTGACTCGATTCGAGAGACACTTCAAGGCTAATGTGGCAATGCAATGACATCGGTAAATGGTTACAGAAAGGACGCATTCATGGGAAAAAATGACATAAAAAAAATTATTAATTAATTAAATGCTTACAGCACCTGGTATTCCCAGGCGGTCTCCCATCCAAGTACTAACCAGGACCGACCCTGCTTGGCTTCCGAGATGAGACGAGAGCGGGCGTGCTCAGGGTGGTGTGGCCGTAAGCGAGTGCAGACTCGATTCGAGAGACACTTCAAAACTAATGTGGCAACGCCATGCCATGGGAGAACGCTTACAGAAAGGACGCATTCATGGGAAAATATGACATAAATAAATATTTAATTAATTAAATGCTTACAGCACCTGGTATTCCCAGGCGGTCTCCCATCCAAGTACTAACCAGGCCCGACCCTGCTTGGCTTCCGAGATCAGACGAGAGCGGGCGTGCTCAGGGTGGTGTGGCCGTAAGCGAGTGCAGACTCGAATCGACAGACACTTCAAGACTTATGTGGCAACGCCATGACATCAGTGAACGCTTACAGAAAGAACGCATTCATGGGAAAAAATGACATAAATAAATATTTAATTAATTAAATGCTTACAGCACCTGGTATTCCCAGGCAATCTCCCATCCAAGTACTAACCAGGCCCGACCCTGCTTGGCTTCCGAGATCAGACGAGAGCGGGCGTGCTCAGGGTGGTGTGGCCGTAAGCGAGTGCGGACTTGATTCGAGAGACACTTCAAAACTAATGTGGCAACGGCATGCCATGGGAGAACGCTTACAGAAAGGACGCATTCATGGGAAAAATGACATAAAAAATTAATTAATTAAATTCTTACAGCACCAGGTATTCCCAGGCGGTCTCCCATCCAAGTACTAACCAGGCCCGACCCTGCTTGGCTTCCGAGATCAGACGAGAGCGGGCGTGCTCAGGGTGGTGCGGCCGTAAGCGAGTGCTGACTCGCTTCGATAGACACTTCAAGACTTATGTGGCAACGCCATGACATCAGTGAACGCTTACAGAAAGATCGCATTCATGGGAAAAAATGACATAAAAAAATAATTAATTAATTAAATGCTTACAGCACCTGGTATTCCCAGGAGGTCTCCCATCCAAGTACTAACCAGGCCCGACCCTGCTTGGCTTACGAGATCAGACGAGAGCGGGCGTGCTCAGGGTGGTGTGGCCGTAAGCGAGTGCTGACTCAATTCGAGAGACACTTCAATACTTATGTGGCAACGCCATGACATCAGTGAACGCTTACAGAAAGGTCGCATTCATGGGAAAAAATGACATAAAAAAATAATTTATTAATATAAATGCTTACAGCACCTGGTATTCCCAGGCGGTCTCCCATCCAAGTACTAACCAGGCCCGACCCTGCTTGGCTTCCGAGATCAGACGAGAGCGGGCGTGCTCAGGGTGGTGTGGCCGTAAGCGAGTGCTGACTCGATTCGAGAGACACTTCAAGGCTAATGTGGCAACGCAATGACATCGGTAAATGGTTGCAGAAAGGACGCATTCATGGGAAAAAATGACATAAAAAAAATTATTAATTAATTAAATGCTTACAGCACCTGGTATTCCCAGGCGGTCTCCCATCCAAGTACTAACCAGGCCCGACCCTGCTTGGCTTCCGAGATCAGACGAGAGCGGGCGTGCTCAGGGTGGTGTGGCCGTAAGCGAGTGCAGACTCGATTCGAGAGACACTTCAAAACTAATGTGGCAACGCCATGCCATGGGAGAACGCTTACAGAAAGGACGCATTCATGGGAAAATATGACATAAATAAATATTTAATTAATTAAATGCTTACAGCACCTGGTATTCCCAGGCGGTCTCCCATCCAAGTACTAACCAGGCCCGACCCTGCTTGGCTTCCGAGATCAGACGAGAGCGGGCGTGCTCAGGGTGGTGTGGCCGTAAGCGAGTGCCGACTCGAATCGACAGACACTTCAAGACTTATGTGGCAACGCCATGACATCAGTGAACGCTTACAGAAAGAACGCATTCATGGGAATAAATGACATAAATAAATATTTAATTAATTAAATGCTTACAGCACCTGGTATTCCCAGGCAATCTCCCATCCAAGTACTAACCAGGCCCGACCCTGCTTGGCTTCCGAGATCAGACGAGAGCGGGCGTGCTCAGGGTGGTGTGGCCGTAAGCGAGTGCGGACTTGATTCGAGAGACACTTCAAAACTAATGTGGCAACGGCATGCCATGGGAGAATGCTTACAGAAAGGACGCATTCATGGGAAAAATGACATAAAAAATTAATTAATTAAATTCTTACAGCACCAGGTATTCCCAGGCGGTCTCCCATCCAAGTACTAACCAGGCCCGACCCTGCTTGGCTTCCGAGATCAGACGAGAGCGGGCGTGCTCAGGGTGGTGTGGCCGTAAACGAGTGCTGACTCGATTCGAGAGACACTTCAAGGCTAATGTGGCAACGCAATGACATCGGTAAATGGTTACAGAAAGGACGCATTCATGGGAAAAAATGACATAAAAAAAATAATTAATTAATTAAATGCTTACAGCACCTGGTATTCCCAGGCGGTCTCCCATCCAAGTACTAACCAGGCCCGACCCTGCTTGGCTTCCGAGATCAGACGAGAGCGGGCGTGCTCAGGGTGGTGTGGCCGTAAGCGAGTGCTGACTCGCTTCGATAGACACTTCAAGACTTATGTGGCAACGCCATGACATCAGTGAACGCTTACAGAAAGGTCGCATTCATGGGAAAAAATGACATAAAAAAATAATTTATTAATATAAATGCTTACAGCACCTGGTATTCCCAAGCAAGTTCCCCTCCAAGTACCTAAGCGATCGTCAGCCGTCCAATGGTTGAGCAGAGCTGAGCAGCGATCAGCCAATGGTTGAGCAATGCTGAGCAGCGACAGCCAATGGTTGAGCAATGCTGAGCAGAGCTCGCGCTCAACGGACCAATCATTGAGCGAGGATCGGAAAACGTCATCTAATTTATTCAGGACTGGTAAATATTCACATTGGAGTCGGTGTCATTGAGGAGCGATTCGACTGTGTTTATTTACTCACACAGGTACGTTTGTTATGTTTGTGTGCCAAGTAGTGAATGAAACACGATATGTTTTTTGATAATTTGCCTGATATTCAAGGTTTTACATGATAATATCTCGTTAGCGCCGTACTGACACCACCGATTGACTAGGCTAGCACCACTTGTTTACATTAAAATAGCTAAGTTTGATATCTGAAATGCGTTTAAAATGCGACCAGATTATTGATTTTACATGTTGAGACCTTGACAAATGTATTATTACTTTGTGGACTCGAAATGTAAAGCTTAAATATGGTTATATTAAATAATATATATTTTATATTAAACGAATGCACTGAAAATGAATTAATGAGCTGCCAGTCGCCGATGAAATGACCTAAAAATCCCTGGAAATTCTTCAAAAACGTGATCAGACTCACTTCTTAAGACCATAGAGATGTTGTTACAACAGTGTGGAGTTTAAATTCACTGTGTAAATATGCTTTAGAAGTGTAAACTTGTCAATGATCAATGTGATCATATGGAACAGACTGACTGTTAAAATACCACATAATGAATGTTCTGCATTGTTTTTATAGATTCTCAAGGGAAGATCTACAACGACGGCCAGGGCACCATGCAGTACGTCACCAGCGTGCTGAATGAGTGGGGTCAGTTCTTGACCACGGTGGTGGTGGAGTCCGGGTCCGAGCGGTGTTACGCACACATGGCCAGAGGTCTGGTCGCCAGCTTTTGCCGTGCCAACGCTCCTGCTCCAAAGGTTGTGTACGAGGACAACAACTGCTGTCGGTGAGTTCAATAACAGTTGAAACCTATGATGAAATGGATAATTAAACATGTAACACACCTACACAAAATGTCATGATATCATTTTCAGTGACAACGGATTCAGAACAGCCCAGAAGACCAAGTTTGCTGCATGAGGTACGCTCAGGCAGCACATGTGACCGAGGACAGTCGACTGCTCTACCTCCTCCTCCAAGATGCTGAAGAACCGAGCACCGGACAATCAGCTAACCTCCCCCAGCCAGGTCACGGCTTCTTTGAAGGGACAGTATAAGAGGATTGCAGAGTGAGTCCGAGACAACCCCATCCTCGGCGGTCTCCCCACTCCACTGCCCAACTTGAACGCCAAGTCCTTTTCGACCTTCACTGCCACGGAGGAGAAAAATGCCAACTACGGGGTGATGGTACTGTTGAAGGTGATGCCTCACCTGAAAGTGCTGTCTGATGCACCGTTCCCGGAAGCTCCTGTGCTGCCAACATCCCTCACAACGCCAGACCGGCCTCAGGTCCAATACCAGCACGTTCATCACGAGGCTGGAAAAAGGCGTGGTGAGAAGCGGGGGTAAGTTGTCAAAAGCACTTTGTTTCACCTGTTGGCTGTGGAGAGCAAATAGCACACATGTCATATCAATACTCATTACATGTTTATTTTATATTTCCAGATTATTTGTTGAAGAGCCAAAGCCTGTGTCTTCTGTGAACCAGCCCGTTCAGCCCATGGCGTCGTCCTCCTCCACTCGGCCAAAGCCTGCTGTGCCCACCACCATTCTGCCAAGGCCTGCTGCGTCCACCCACCTCCGGCCAAAGCCTGCTGTGCCCACCTATGGATCACCCCGTATCGTCAGCACCCATACTGCTGGTTTTCCCCGCACAGCCGCAGGTTCCCCCGTCTTGTTTCGTGGGCCATCGTGCAGCCAGGAGCTTTGTACCTCCAGCACCAACAGTCAAGGCATTCATGCCGAATAAGTCCTTGCAGCCATGTGGGGCTTGCCACATGGCTAATTGTGGTGGACAGTGGAAGAGGTACACACCTTCCAAGGACAAAGTGGCTGAAAGCACCCAGAAGATATTTTCCTACTGTCCATACACTGGGAAATCCACCACATCTGGGTTTGACAATGTGGTGTACGAGTTAGAAAAGAGGAGAACTGTGTAAATAACTATAAATAACTGTGTAAATAACTTACCTGTGTGATGCCACTTCTCCTGTGCCATCTGTAGGAGAGAGAAAAAGGCTTGTTTGTTTGTTTGTTTGTTTGTTTAAGGCTTCAGCAAGTACAATCTATTTATTTATATAGTTCAAAAGTAAAAAAAATGCACTTTACAGTTTTGCTTAAGAATGTTCTTGTATTTGTTTTTATTATGATTTATGTTGCTGTTAAAGTGCACTTTGTAGTATCTTTTTTTTTATACAAACATGTTCTGGCCTATGTTCGATATCAAGGCCAATCTAACCTCATTAATTTTAACTTTAATCAGTTCCGACCTAACACAATCAGTTTACATACCCTTTAGTGGTTGTTCATGTTCAGATAATCTGTGTTTTTGTCATGCGTGTTGTTTGTTTGTCTTTGTCAGCTTCATATCTTTGTGATGTTTGTATGTCTTTGTCTGCTTATGTTTAACCAAAGTTTGCCAAAGGAAACACACAAAAAAATGTAACAGACAGGAATTGCTTGAGCCTTTATTTGTTGATTGGTGATCTGAGTTTTTGGATAATTCTGTTTGGATAAACCGGGCTTTGGCCTGTACAAACCAATTGTTAATTTTTATCTTAAGTACAAGTTTGTGTTTTTAATTGTTAAAGGTATTGCAGAGGATTTTCTTTTTCCAGGTGGATCATCAAGACTATTGGTCCTCTTAGTTGTCAATCAGGAGTGTTGCGCAATTGCATTTTTTTTAAAAGTGGAGAAGGTGGTTCTTTTCTAAAATTCGAGAAAATCCTCTGTTACACCTTTAAGTGTTTTTGATTCTTATTAATGTTATTTATGTGTGCGTGTCCTTGTGATGTTTGTATGTCTGTCAGCTCCATGTTTAACTAAATGTTTGCAAATGGTAGTAAATGTTTGTCTCTCATCCTGTCTCGTGTTCTAGCTCGTAGATCTGTACCTTGTTGTGGTGAGAGACCTTTAAACTAAACAGATCTTGTTTACTTGTGTTTCATGCATTGCTTTTTAAATGAAACACATTCTGGGTGAAAAATAAAAGTTGTAAAGGTATTTCAAGTGTGTTGGAGTCTCTGTACTGTATGCTTGGGTTTCAGAAGGGGTGGGATAGTGTAAAAAAAAACATTTAAGCAATTAAAAGTCTTCCAGACAAAGTGAGAGTAAATTAATACAGTACAACCTTTCCTAATTCAGCCCAAAAAATGTAACACTTGCACACTTTTTCACTTGACTATATGAATCTCATCACCAGCTACATCAACTCAACCTATGAAAATAATAAACAAAACATTCAACAGATTAGTGGATTTTAATAAATTAGGCCTGTAAATGTACAATTTATATAAACAACACTTCAGTAGTTGACACCATCCGTTTTGATCACTTTCGATCGATCCCAGGGTTGAGCAATATGTACTTGCAGGGGTCATGAGCCATTCCCAGGCGGTCTCCCATCCAAGTACTAACCAGGCCCGACCCTGCTTGGCTTCCGAGATCAGACGAGAGCGGGCGTGCTCAGGGTGGTGTGGCCGTAAGCGAGTGCCGACTCGAATCGACAGACACTTCAAGACTTATGTGGCAACGCCATGACATCAGTGAACGCTTACAGAAAGAACGCATTCATGGGAAAAAATGACATAAATAAATATTTAATTAATTAAATGCTTACAGCACCTGGTATTCCCAGGCAATCTCCCATCCAAGTACTAACCAGGCCCGACCCTGCTTGGCTTCCGAGATCAGACGAGAGCGGGCGTGCTCAGGGTGGTGTGGCCGTAAGCGAGTGCGGACTTGATTCGAGAGACACTTCAAAACTAATGTGGCAACGGCATGCCATGGGAGAACGCTTACAGAAAGGACGCATTCATGGGAAAAATGACATAAAAAATTAATTAATTAAATTCTTACAGCACCAGGTATTCCCAGGCGGTCTCCCATCCAAGTACTAACCAGGCCCGACCCTGCTTGGCTTCCGAGATCAGACGAGAGCGGGCGTGCTCAGGGTGGTGTGGCCGTAAACGAGTTCTGACTCGATTCGAGAGACACTTCAAGGCTAATGTGACAACGCAATGACATCGGTAAATGGTTACAGAAAGGACGCATTCATGGGAAAAAATGACATAAAAAAATAATTAATTAATTAAATGCTTACAGCACCTGGTATTCCCAGGCGGTCTCCCATCCAAGTACTAACCAGGCCCGACCCTGCTTGGCTTCCGAGATCAGACGAGAGCGGGCGTGCTCAGGGTGGTGTGGCCGTAAGCGAGTGCTGACTCGCTTCGATAGACACTTCAAGACTTATGTGGCAACGCCATGACATCAGTGAACGCTTACAGAAAGATCGCATTCATGGGAAAAAATGACATAAAAAAATAATTAATTAATTAAATGCTTAGAGCACCTGGTATTCCCAGGCGGTCTCCCATCCAAGTACTAACCAGGCCCGACCCTGCTTGGCTTACGAGATCAGACGAGAGCGGGCGTGCTCAGGGTGGCGTGGCCGTAAGCGAGTGCTGACTTGATTCGAGAGACACTTCAAAACTAATGTGGCAACGCCATGCCATGGGAGAACGCTTACAGAAAGGACGCATTCATGGGAAAAATGACATAAATAATTAATTAATTTAATTCTTACAGCACCAGGTATTCCCAGGCGGTCTCCCATCCAAGTACTAACCAGGCCCGACCCTGCTTGGCTTCCGAGATCAGACGAGAGCGGGCGTGCTCAGGGTGGTGTTGCCGTAAACGAGTGCTGACTCGATTCGAGAGACACTTCAAGGCTAATGTGGCAACGCAATGACATCGGTAAATGGTTACAGAAAGGATGCATTCATGGGAAAAAATGACATAAAAAAAATAATTAATTAATTAAATGCTTACAGCACCTGGTATTCCCAGGCGGTCTCCCATCCAAGTACTAACCAGGCCCGACCCTGCTTGGCTTCCGGGATCAGACGAGAGCGGGCGTGCTCAGGGTGGTGTGGCCGTAAGCGAGTGCTGACTCGATTCGAGAGACACTTCAAGGCTAATGTGGCAACGCAATGACATCGGTAAATGGTTACAGAAAGGACGCATTCATGGGAAAATATGACATAAATAAATATTTAATTAATTAAATGCTTACAGCACCTGGTATTCCCAGGCGGTCTCCCATCCAAGTACTAACCAGGCCCAACCCTGCTTGGCTTCCGAGATCAGACGAGAGCGGGCGTGCTCAGGGTGGTGTGGCCGTAAGCGAGTGCCGACTCGAATCGACAGACACTTCAAGACTTATGTGGCAACGCCATGACATCAGTGAACGCTTACAGAAATAACGCATTCATGGGAAAAAATGACATAAATAAATATTTAATTAATTAAATGCTTACAGCACCTGGTATTCCCAGGCAATCTCCCATCCAAGTACTAACCAGGCCCGACCCTGCTTGGCTTCCGAGATCAGACGAGAGCGGGCGTGCTCAGGGTGGTGTGGCCGTAAGCGAGTGCGGACTTGATTCGAGAGACACTTCAAAACTAATGTGGCAACGGCATGCCATGGGAGAACGCTTTCAGAAAGGACGCATTCATGGGAAAAATGACATAAAAAATTAATTAATTAAATTCTTACAGCACCAGGTATTCCCAGGCGGTCTCCCATCCAAGTACTAACCAGGCCCGACCCTGCTTGGCTTCCGAGATCAGACGAGAGCGGGCGTGCTCAGGGTGGTGTGACCGTAAACAAGTGCTGACTCGATTCGAGAGACACTTCAAGGCTAATGTGGCAATGCAATGACATCGGTAAATGGTTACAGAAAGGACGCATTCATGGGAAAAAATGACATAAAAAAAATAATTAATTAATTAAATGCTTACAGCACCTGGTATTCCCAGGCGGTCTCCCATCCAAGTACTAACCAGGCCCGACCCTGCTTGGCTTCCGAGATCAGACGAGAGCGGGCTTGCTCAGGGTGGTGTGGCCGTAAGCGAGTGCTGACTCGCTTCGATAGACACTTCAAGACTTATGTGGCAACGCCATGACATCAGTGAACGCTTACAGAAAGATCGCATTCATGGGAAAAAATGACATAAAAAAATAATTAATTAATTAAATGCTTAGAGCACCTGGTATTCCCAGGCGGTCTCCCATCAAAGTACTAACCAGGCCCGACCCTGCTTGGCTTACGAGATCAGACGAGAGCGGGCGTGCTCAGGGTGGCGTGGCCGTAAGCGAGTGCTGACTTGATTCGAGAGACACTTCAAAACTAATGTGGCAACGCCATGCCATGGGAGAACGCTTACAGAAAGGACGCATTCATGGGAAAAATGACATAAATAATTAATTAATTTAATTCTTACAGCACCAGGTATTCCCAGGCGGTCTCCCATCCAAGTACTAACCAGGCCCGACCCTGCTTGGCTTCCGAGATCAGACGAGAGCGGGCGTGCTCAGGGTGGTGTGACCGTAAACGAGTGCTGACTCGATTCGAGAGACACTTCAAGGCTAATGTGGCAACGCAATGACATCGGTAAATGGTTACAGAAAGGACGCATTCATGGGAAAAAATGACATAAAAAAAATAATTAATTAATTGCTTACAGCACCTGGTATTCCCAGGCGGTCTCCCATCCAAGTACTAACCAGGCCCGACCCTGCTTGGCTTCCGAGATCAGACGAGAGCGGGCTTGCTCAGGGTGGTGTGGCCGTAAGCGAGTGCTGACTCGCTTCGATAGACACTTCAAGACTTATGTGGCAACGCCATGACATCAGTGAACGCTTACAGAAAGATCGCATTCATGGGAAAAAATGACATAAAAAAATAATTAATTAATTAAATGCTTAGAGCACCTGGTATTCCCAGGCGGTCTCCCATCCAAGTACTAACCAGGCCCGACCCTGCTTGGCTTACGAGATCAGACGAGAGCGGGCGTGCTCAGGGTGGCGTGGCCGTAAGCGAGTGCTGACTTGATTCGAGAGACACTTCAAAACTAATGTGGCAACGCCATGCCATGGGAGAACGCTTACAGAAAGGACGCATTCATGGGAAAAATGACATAAATAATTAATTAATTTAATTCTTACAGCACCAGGTATTCCCAGGCGGTCTCCCATCCAAGTACTAACCAGGCCCGACCCTGCTTGGCTTCCGAGATCAGACGAGAGCGGGCGTGCTCAGGGTGGTGTGGCCGTAAGCGAGTGCTGACTCGCTTCGATAGACACTTCAAGACTTATGTGGCAACGCCATGACATCAGTGAACGCTTACAGAAAGATCGCATTCATGGGAAAAAATGACATAAAAAAATAATTAATTAATTAAATGCTTAGAGCACCTGGTATTCCCAGGCGGTCTCCCATCCAAGTACTAACCAGGCCCGACCCTGCTTGGCTTACGAGATCAGACGAGAGCGGGCGTGCTCAGGGTGGCGTGGCCGTAAGCGAGTGCTGACTTGATTCGAGAGACACTTCAAAACTAATGTGGCAACGCCATGCCATGGGAGAACGCTTACAGAAAGGACGCATTCATGGGAAAAATGACATAAATAATTAATTAATTTAATTCTTACAGCACCAGGTATTCCCAGGCGGTCTCCCATCCAAGTACTAACCAGGCCCGACCCTGCTTGGCTTCCGAGATCAGACGAGAGCGGGCGTGCTCAGGGTGGTGTGGCCGTAAACGAGTGCTGACTCGATTCGAGAGACACTTCAAGGCTAATGTGGCAACGCAATGACATCGGTAAATGGTTACAGAAAGGATGCATTCATGGGAAAAAATGACATTAAAAAAATAATTAATTAATTAAATGCTTACAGCACCTGGTATTCCCAGGCGGTCTCCCATCCAAGTACTAACCAGGCCCGACCCTGCTTGGCTTCCGGGATCAGACGAGAGCGGGCGTGCTCAGGGTGGTGTGGCCGTAAGCGAGTGCTGACTCGATTCGAGAGACACTTCAAGGCTAATGTGGCAACGCAATGACATCGGTAAATGGTTACAGAAAGGACGCATTCATGGGAAAATATGACATAAATAAATATTTAATTAATTAAATGCTTACAGCACCTGGTATTCCCAGGCGGTCTCCCATCCAAGTACTAACCAGGCCCGACCCTGCTTGGCTTCCGAGATCAGACGAGAGCGGGCGTGCTCAGGGTGGTGTGGCCGTAAGCGAGTGCTGACTCGCTTCGATAGACACTTCAAGACTTATGTGGCAACGCCATGACATCGGTGAACGCTTACAGAAAGATCGCATTCATGGGAAAAAATGACATAAAAAAATAATTAATTAATTAAATGCTTACAGCACCTGGTATTCCCAGGCGGTCTCCCATCCAAGTACTAACCAGGCCCGACCCTGCTTGGCTTCCGAGATCAGACGAGAGCGGGCGTGCTCAGGGTGGTGTGGCCGTAAGCGAGTGCTGACTCGATTCGAGAGACACTTCAAGGCTAATGTGGCAACGCCATGCCATGGGAGAACGCTTACAGAAAGGACGCATTCATGGGAAAATATGACATAAATAAATATTTAATTAATTAAATGCTTACAGCACCTGGTATTCCCAGGCGGTCTCCCATCCAAGTACTAACCAGGCCCGACCCTGCTTGGCTTCCGAGATCAGACGAGAGCGGGCGTGCTCAGGGTGGTGTGGCCGTAAGCGAGTGCCGACTCGAATCGACAGACACTTCAAGACTTATGTGGCAACGCCATGACATCAGTGAACGCTTACAGAAATAACGCATTCATGGGAAAAAATGACATAAATAAATATTTAATTAATTAAATGCTTACAGCACCTGGTATTCCCAGGCAATCTCCCATCCAAGTACTAACCAGGCCCGACCCTGCTTGGCTTCCGAGATCAGACGAGAGCGGGCGTGCTCAGGGTGGTGTGGCCGTAAGCGAGTGCGGACTTGATTCGAGAGACACTTCAAAACTAATGTGGCAACGGCATGCCATGGGAGAACGCTTTCAGAAAGGACGCATTCATGGGAAAAATGACATAAAAAATTAATTAATTAAATTCTTACAGCACCAGGTATTCCCAGGCGGTCTCCCATCCAAGTACTAACCAGGCCCGACCCTGCTTGGCTTCCGAGATCAGATGAGAGCGGGCGTGCTCAGGGTGGTGTGACCGTAAACAAGTGCTGACTCGATTCGAGAGACACTTCAAGGCTAATGTGGCAACGCAATGACATCGGTAAATGGTTACAGAAAGGACGCATTCATGGGAAAAAATGACATAAAAAAAATAATTAATTAATTAAATGCTTACAGCACCTGGTATTCCCAGGCGGTCTCCCATCCAAGTACTAACCAGGCCCGACCCTGCTTGGCTTCCGAGATCAGACGAGAGCGGGCTTGCTCAGGGTGGTGTGGCCGTAAGCGAGTGCTGACTCGCTTCGATAGACACTTCAAGACTTATGTGGCAACGCCATGACATCAGTGAACGCTTACAGAAAGATCGCATTCATGGGAAAAAATGACATAAAAAAATAATTAATTAATTAAATGCTTAGAGCACCTGGTATTCCCAGGCGGTCTCCCATCAAAGTACTAACCAGGCCCGACCCTGCTTGGCTTACGAGATCAGACGAGAGCGGGCGTGCTCAGGGTGGCGTGGCCGTAAGCGAGTGCTGACTTGATTCGAGAGACACTTCAAAACTAATGTGGCAACGCCATGCCATGGGAGAACGCTTACAGAAAGGACGCATTCATGGGAAAAATGACATAAATAATTAATTAATTTAATTCTTACAGCACCAGGTATTCCCAGGCGGTCTCCCATCCAAGTACTAACCAGGCCCGACCCTGCTTGGCTTCCGAGATCAGACGAGAGCGGGCGTGCTCAGGGTGGTGTGACCGTAAACGAGTGCTGACTCGATTCGAGAGACACTTCAAGGCTAATGTGGCAACGCAATGACATCGGTAAATGGTTACAGAAAGGACGCATTCATGGGAAAAAATGACATAAAAAAAATAATTAATTAATTGCTTACAGCACCTGGTATTCCCAGGCGGTCTCCCATCCAAGTACTAACCAGGCCCGACCCTGCTTGGCTTCCGAGATCAGACGAGAGCGGGCTTGCTCAGGGTGGTGTGGCCGTAAGCGAGTGCTGACTCGCTTCGATAGACACTTCAAGACTTATGTGGCAACGCCATGACATCAGTGAACGCTTACAGAAAGATCGCATTCATGGGAAAAAATGACATAAAAAAATAATTAATTAATTAAATGCTTAGAGCACCTGGTATTCCCAGGCGGTCTCCCATCCAAGTACTAACCAGGCCCGACCCTGCTTGGCTTACGAGATCAGACGAGAGCGGGCGTGCTCAGGGTGGCGTGGCCGTAAGCGAGTGCTGACTTGATTCGAGAGACACTTCAAAACTAATGTGGCAACGCCATGCCATGGGAGAACGCTTACAGAAAGGACGCATTCATGGGAAAAATGACATAAATAATTAATTAATTTAATTCTTACAGCACCAGGTATTCCCAGGCGGTCTCCCATCCAAGTACTAACCAGGCCCGACCCTGCTTGGCTTCCGAGATCAGACGAGAGCGGGCGTGCTCAGGGTGGTGTGGCCGTAAGCGAGTGCTGACTCGCTTCGATAGACACTTCAAGACTTATGTGGCAACGCCATGACATCAGTGAACGCTTACAGAAAGATCGCATTCATGGGAAAAAATGACATAAAAAAATAATTAATTAAT
This sequence comes from Paramisgurnus dabryanus, assembly GCF_030506205.2. Classification (NCBI taxonomy): domain Eukaryota; kingdom Metazoa; phylum Chordata; class Actinopteri; order Cypriniformes; family Cobitidae; genus Paramisgurnus; species Paramisgurnus dabryanus. The sequence continues at coordinate 5,811,775 of NC_133345.1, read as the reverse complement.
TAAATGCTTAGAGCACCTGGTATTCCCAGGCGGTCTCCCATCCAAGTACTAACCAGGCCCGACCCTGCTTGGCTTACGAGATCAGACGAGAGCGGGCGTGCTCAGGGTGGCGTGGCCGTAAGCGAGTGCTGACTTGATTCGAGAGACACTTCAAAACTAATGTGGCAACGCCATGCCATGGGAGAACGCTTACAGAAAGGACGCATTCATGGGAAAAATGACATAAATAATTAATTAATTTAATTCTTACAGCACCAGGTATTCCCAGGCGGTCTCCCATCCAAGTACTAACCAGGCCCGACCCTGCTTGGCTTCCGAGATCAGACGAGAGCGGGCGTGCTCAGGGTGGTGTGGCCGTAAACGAGTGCTGACTCGATTCGAGAGACACTTCAAGGCTAATGTGGCAACGCAATGACATCGGTAAATGGTTACAGAAAGGACGCATTCATGGGAAAAAATGACATAAAAAAAATAATTAATTAATTAAATGCTTACAGCACCTGGTATTCCCAGGCGGTCTCCCATCCAAGTACTAACCAGGCCCGACCCTGCTTGGCTTCCGGGATCAGACGAGAGCGGGCGTGCTCAGGGTGGTGTGGCCGTAAGCGAGTGCTGACTCGATTCGAGAGACACTTCAAGGCTAATGTGGCAACGCAATGACATCGGTAAATGGTTACAGAAAGGACGCATTCATGGGAAAATATGACATAAATAAATATTTAATTAATTAAATGCTTACAGCACCTGGTATTCCCAGGCGGTCTCCCATCCAAGTACTAACCAGGCCCGACCCTGCTTGGCTTCCGAGATCAGACGAGAGCGGGCGTGCTCAGGGTGGTGTGGCCGTAAGCGAGTGCTGACTCGCTTCGATAGACACTTCAAGACTTATGTGGCAACGCCATGACATCGGTGAACGCTTACAGAAAGATCGCATTCATGGGAAAAAATGACATAAAAAAATAATTAATTAATTAAATGCTTACAGCACCTGGTATTCCCAGGCGGTCTCCCATCCAAGTACTAACCAGGCCCGACCCTGCTTGGCTTCCGAGATCAGACGAGAGCGGGCGTGCTCAGGGTGGTGTGGCCGTAAGCGAGTGCTGACTCGATTCGAGAGACACTTCAAGGCTAATGTGGCAACGCCATGCCATGGGAGAACGCTTACAGAAAGGACGCATTCATGGGAAAATATGACATAAATAAATATTTAATTAATTAAATGCTTACAGCACCTGGTATTCCCAGGCGGTCTCCCATCCAAGTACTAACCAGGCCCGACCCTGCTTGGCTTCCGAGATCAGACGAGAGCGGGCGTGCTCAGGGTGGTGTGGCCGTAAGTGAGTGCCGACTCGAATCGACAGACACTTCAAGACTTATGTGGCAACGCCATGACATCAGTGAACGCTTACAGAAATAACGCATTCATGGGAAAAAATGACATAAATAAATATTTAATTAATTAAATGCTTACAGCACCTGGTATTCCCAGGCAATCTCCCATCCAAGTACTAACCAGGGCCGACCCTGCTTGGCTTCCGAGATCAGACGAGAGCGGGCGTGCTCAGGGTGGTGTGGCCGTAAGCGAGTGCGGACTTGATTCGAGAGACACTTCAAAACTAATGTGGCAACGGCATGCCATGGGAGAACGCTTTCAGAAAGGACGCATTCATGGGAAAAATGACATAAAAAATTAATTAATTAAATTCTTACAGCACCAGGTATTCCCAGGCGGTCTCCCATCCAAGTACTAACCAGGCCCGACCCTGCTTGGCTTCCGAGATCAGACGAGAGCGGGCGTGCTCAGGGTGGTGTGACCGTAAACGAGTGCTGACTCGATTCGAGAGACACTTCAAGGCTAATGTGGCAACGCAATGACATCGGTAAATGGTTACAGAAAGGACGCATTCATGGGAAAAAATGACATAAAAAAAATAATTAATTAATTAAATGCTTACAGCACCTGGTATTCCCAGGCGGTCTCCCATCCAAGTACTAACCAGGCCCGACCCTGCTTGGCTTCCGAGATCAGACGAGAGCGGGCGTGCTCAGGGTGGTGTGGCCGTAAGCGAGTGCTGACTCGCTTCGATAGACACTTCAAGACTTATGTGGCAACGACATGACATCAGTGAACGCTTACAGAAAGATCGCATTCATGGGAAAAAATGACATAAAAAAATAATTAATTAATTAAATGCTTACAGCACCTGGTATTCCCAGGCGGTCTCCCATCCAAGTACTAACCAGGCCCGACCCTGCTTGGCTTCCGAGATCAGACGAGAGCGGGCGTGCTCAGGGTGGTGTGGCCGTAAGCGAGTGCTGACTCGATTCGAGAGACACTTCAAGGCTAATGTGGCAACGCAATGACATCGGAAAATGGTTACAGAAAGGACGCATTCATGGGAAAAAATGACATAAAAAAATAATTAATTAATTAAATGCTTACAGCACCTGGTATTCCCAGGCGGTCTCCCATCCAAGTACTAACCAGGCCCGACCCTGCTTGGCTTCCGAGATCAGAAGAGAGCGGGAGTGCTTAGGGTGGTGTGGCCGTAAGCGAGTGCTGACTCGCTTCGATAGACACTTCAAGACTTATGTGGCAACGCCATGACATCAGTGAACGCTTACAGAAAGATCGCATTCATGGGAAAAAATGACATAAAAAATAATTAATTAATTAAATGCTTACAGCACCTGGTATTCCCAGGCGGTCTCCCATCCAAGTACTAACCAGGCCCGACCCTGCTTGGCTTACGAGATCAGACGAGAGCGGGCGTGCTCAGGGTGGCGTGGCCGTAAGCGAGTGCTGACTTGATTCGAGAGACACTTCAAAACTAATGTGGCAACGCCATGCCATGGGAGAACGCTTACAGAAAGGACGCATTCATGGGAAAAATGACATAAATAATTAATTAATTTAATTCTTACAGCACCAGGTATTCCCAGGCGGTCTCCCATCCAAGTACTAACCAGGCCCGACCCTGCTTGGCTTCCGAGATCAGACGAGAGCGGGCGTGCTCAGGGTGGTGTGGCCGTAAACGAGTGCTGACTCGATTCGAGAGACACTTCAAGTCTAATGTGGCAACGCAATGACATCGGTAAATGGTTACAGAAAGGACGCATTCATGGGAAAAAATGACATAAAAAAAATAATTAATTAATTAAATGCTTACAGCACCTGGTATTCCCAGGCGGTCTCCCATCCAAGTACTAACCAGGCCAGACCCTGCTTGGCTTCCGAGATCAGATGAGAGCGGGCGTGCTCAGGGTGGTGTGGCCGTAAACGAGTGCTGACTCGATTCGAGAGACACTTCAAGGCTAATGTGGCAACGCAATGACATCGGTAAATGGTTACAGAAAGGACGCATTCATGGGAAAAAATGACATAAAAAAAATAATTAATTAATTAAATGCTTACAGCACCTGGTATTCCCAGGCGGTCTCCCATCCAAGTACTAACCAGGCCCGACCCTGCTTGGCTTCCGAGATCAGACGAGAGCGGGCGTGCTCAGGGTGGTGTGGCCGTAAGCGAGTGCTGACTCGCTTCGAAAGACACTTCAAGACTTATGTGGCAACGCCATGACATCAGTGAACGCTTACAGAAAGATCGCATTCATGGGAAAAAATGACATAAAAAAATAATTAATTAATTAAATGCTTACAGCACCTGGTATTCCCAGGCGGTCTCCCATCCAAGTACTAACCAGGCCCGACCCTGCTTGGCTTCCGAGATCAGACGAGAGCGGGCGTGCTCAGGGTGGTGTGGCCGTAAGCGAGTGCTGACTCGATTCGAGAGACACTTCAAGGCTAATGTGGCAATGCAATGACATCGGTAAATGGTTACAGAAAGGACGCATTCATGGGAAAAAATGACATAAAAAAAAATATTAATTAATTAAATGCTTACAGCACCTGGTATTCCCAGGCGGTCTCCCATCCAAGTACTAACCAGGACCGACCCTGCTTGGCTTCCGAGATGAGACGAGAGCGGGCGTGCTCAGGGTGGTGTGGCCGTAAGCGAGTGCAGACTCGATTCGAGAGACACTTCAAAACTAATGTGGCAACGCCATGCCATGGGAGAACGCTTACAGAAAGGACGCATTCATGGGAAAATATGACATAAATAAATATTTAATTAATTAAATGCTTACAGCACCTGGTATTCCCAGGCGGTCTCCCATCCAAGTACTAACCAGGCCCGACTCTGCTTGGCTTCCGAGATCAGACGAGAGCGGGCGTGCTCAGGGTGGTGTGGCCGTAAGCGAGTGCAGACTCGAATCGACAGACACTTCAAGACTTATGTGGCAACGCCATGACATCAGTGAACGCTTACAGAAAGAACGCATTCATGGGAAAAAATGACATAAATAAATATTTAATTAATTAAATGCTTACAGCACCTGGTATTCCCAGGCAATCTCCCATCCAAGTACTAACCAGGCCCGACCCTGCTTGGCTTCCGAGATCAGACGAGAGCGGGCGTGCTCAGGGTGGTGTGGCCGTAAGCGAGTGCGGACTTGATTCGAGAGACACTTCAAAACTAATGTGGCAACGGCATGCCATGGGAGAACGCTTACAGAAAGGACGCATTCATGGGAAAAATGACATAAAAAATTAATTAATTAAATTCTTACAGCACCAGGTATTCCCAGGCGGTCTCCCATCCAAGTACTAACCAGGCCCGACCCTGCTTGGCTTCCGAGATCAGACGAGAGCGGGCGTGCTCAGGGTGGTGCGGCCGTAAACGAGTGCTGACTCGATTCGAGAGACACTTCAAGGCTAATGTGGCAACGCAATGACATCGGTAAATGGTTACAGAAAGGACGCATTCATGGGAAAAAATGATATAAAAAAATAATTAATTAATTAAATGCTTACAGCACCTGGTATTCCCAGGCGGTCTCCCATCCAAGTACTAACCAGGCCCGACCCTGCTTGGCTTCCGAGATCAGACGAGAGCGGGCGTGCTCAGGGTGGTGTGGCCGTAAGCGAGTGCTGACTCGCTTCGATAGACACTTCAAGACTTATGTGGCAACGCCATGACATCAGTGAACGCTTACAGAAAGATCGCATTCATGGGAAAAAATGACATAAAAAAATAATTAATTAATTAAATGCTTACAGCACCTGGTATTCCCAGGCGGTCTCCCATCCAAGTACTAACCAGGCCCGACCCTGCTTGGCTTCCGAGATCAGACGAGAGCGGGCGTGCTCAGGGTGGTGTGGCCGTAAGCGAGTGCTGACTCGCTTCGATAGACACTTCAAGACTTATGTGGCAACGCCATGACATCAGTGAACGCTTACAGAAAGGTCGCATTCATGGGAAAAAATGACATAAAAAAATAATTTATTAATATAAATGCTTACAGCACCTGGTATTCCCAGGCGGTCTCCCATCCAAGTACTAACCAGGCCCGACCCTGCTTGGCTTCCGAGATCAGACGAGAGCGGGCGTGCTCAGGGTGGTGTGGCCGTAAGCGAGTGCTGACTCGATTCGAGAGACACTTCAAGGCTAATGTGGCAACGCAATGACATCGGTAAATGGTTGCAGAAAGGACGCATTCATGGGAAAAAATGACATAAAAAAAAATTATTAATTAATTAAATGCTTACAGCACCTGGTATTCCCAGGCGGTCTCCCATCCAAGTACTAACCAGGACCGACCCTGCTTGGCTTCCGAGATGAGACGAGAGCGGGCGTGCTCAGGGTGGTGTGGCCGTAAGCGAGTGCAGACTCGATTCGAGAGACACTTCAAAACTAATGTGGCAACGCCATGCCATGGGAGAACGCTTACAGAAAGGACGCATTCATGGGAAAATATGACATAAATAAATATTTAATTAATTAAATGCTTACAGCACCTGGTATTCCCAGGCGGTCTCCCATCCAAGTACTAACCAGGCCCGACCCTGCTTGGCTTCCGAGATCAGACGAGAGCGGGCGTGCTCAGGGTGGTGTGGCCGTAAGCGAGTGCAGACTCGAATCGACAGACACTTCAAGACTTATGTGGCAACGCCATGACATCAGTGAACGCTTACAGAAAGAACGCATTCATGGGAAAAAATGACATCAATAAATATTTAATTAATTAAATGCTTACAGCACCTGGTATTCCCAGGCAATCTCCCATCCAAGTACTAACCAGGCCCGACCCTGCTTGGCTTCCGAGATCAGACGAGAGCGGGCGTGCTCAGGGTGGTGTGGCCGTAAGCGAGTGCGGACTTGATTCGAGAGACACTTCAAAACTAATGTGGCAACGGCATGCCATGGGAGAACGCTTACAGAAAGGACGCATTCATGGGAAAAATGACATAAAAAATTAATTAATTAAATTCTTACAGCACCAGGTATTCCCAGGCGGTCTCCCATCCAAGTACTAACCAGGCCCGACCCTGCTTGGCTTCCGAGATCAGACGAGAGCGGGCGTGCTCAGGGTGGTGTGGCCGTAAGCGAGTGCTGACTCGATTCGAGAGACACTTCAAGGCTAATGTGGCAACGCAATGACATCGGTAAATGGTTACAGAAAGGACGCATTCATGGGAAAATATGACATAAATAAATATTTAATTAATTAAATGCTTACAGCACCTGGTATTCCCAGGCGGTCTCCCATCCAAGTACTAACCAGGCCCGACCCTGCTTGGCTTCCGAGATCAGACGAGAGCGGGCGTGCTCAGGGTGGTGTGGCCGTAAGCGAGTGCTGACTCGCTTCGATAGACACTTCAAGACTTATGTGGCAACGACATGACATCAGTGAACGCTTACAGAAAGATCGCATTCATGGGAAAAAATGACATAAAAAAATAATTAATTAATTAAATGCTTACAGCACCTGGTATTCCCAGGCGGTCTCCCATCCAAGTACTAACCAGGCCCGACCCTGCTTGGCTTCCGAGATCAGACGAGAGCGGGCGTGCTCAGGGTGGTGTGGCTGTAAGCGAGTGCTGACTTGATTCGAGAGACACTTCAAGGCTAATGTGGCAACGCAATGACATCGGTAAATGGTTACAGAAAGGACGCATTCATGGGAAAAAATGACATAAAAAAATAATTAATTAATTAAATGCTTACAGCACCTGGTATTCCCAGGCGGTCTCCCATCCAAGTACTAACCAGGCCCGACCCTGCTTGGCTTCCGAGATCAGACGAGAGCGGGCGTGCTTAGGGTGGTGTGGCCGTAAGCGAGTGCTGACTCGCTTCGATAGACACTTCAAGACTTATGTGGCAACGCCATGACATCAGTGAACGCTTACAGAAAGATCGCATTCATGGGAAAAAATGACATAAAAAAATAATTAATTAATTAAATGCTTACAGCACCTGGTATTCCCAGGCGGTCTCCCATCCAAGTACTAACCAGGCCCGACCCTGCTTGGCTTACGAGATCAGACGAGAGCGGGCGTGCTCAGGGTGGCGTGGCCGTAAGCGAGTGCTGACTTGATTCGAGAGACACTTCAAAACTAATGTGGCAACGCCATGCCATGGGAGAACGCTTACAGAAAGGACGCATTCATGGGAAAAATGACATAAATAATTAATTAATTTAATTCTTACAGCACCAGGTATTCCCAGGCGGTCTCCCATCCAAGTACTAACCAGGCCCGACCCTGCTTGGCTTCCGAGATCAGACGAGAGCGGGCGTGCTCAGGGTGTTGTGGCCGTAAACGAGTGCTGACTCGATTCGAGAGACACTTCAAGGCTAATGTGGCAACGCAATGACATCGGTAAATGGTTACAGAAAGGACGCATTCATGGGAAAAAATGACATAAAAAAAATAATTAATTAATTAAATGCTTACAGCACCTGGTATTCCCAGGCGGTCTCCCATCCAAGTACTAACCAGGCCCGACCCTGCTTGGCTTCCGAGATCAGACGAGAGCGGGCGTGCTCAGGGTGGTGTGGCCGTAAACGAGTGCTGACTCGATTCGAGAGACACTTCAAGGCTAATGTGGCAACGCAATGACATCGGTAAATGGTTACAGAAAGTACGCATTCATGGGAAAAAATGACATAAAAAAAATAATTAATTAATTAAATGCTTACAGCACCTGGTATTCCCAGGCGGTCTCCCATCCAAGTACTAACCAGGCCCGACCCTGCTTGGCTTCCGAGATCAGACGAGAGCGGGCGTGCTCAGGGTGGTGTGGCCGTAAGCGAGTGCTGACTCGCTTCGAAAGACACTTCAAGACTTATGTGGCAACGCCATGACATCAGTGAACGCTTACAGAAAGATCGCATTCATGGGAAAAAATGACATAAAAAAATAATTAATTAATTAAATGCTTACAGCACCTGGTATTCCCAGGCGGTCTCCCATCCAAGTACTAACCAGGCCCGACCCTGCTTGGCTTCCGAGATCAGACGAGAGCGGGCGTGCTCAGGGTGGTGTGGCCGTAAGCGAGTGCTGACTCGATTCGAGAGACACTTCAAGGCTAATGTGGCAATGCAATGACATCGGTAAATGGTTACAGAAAGGACGCATTCATGGGAAAAAATGACAAAAAATTATTAATTAATTAAATGCTTACAGCACCTGGTATTCCCAGGCGGTCTCCCATCCAAGTACTAACCAGGACCGACCCTGCTTGGCTTCCGAGATGAGACGAGAGCGGGCGTGCTCAGGGTGGTGTGGCCGTAAGCGAGTGCAGACTCGATTCGAGAGACACTTCAAAACTAATGTGGCAACGCCATGCCATGGGAGAACGCTTACAGAAAGGACGCATTCATGGGAAAATATGACATAAATAAATATTTAATTAATTAAATGCTTACAGCACCTGGTATTCCCAGGCGGTCTCCCATCCAAGTACTAACCAGGCCCGACCCTGCTTGGCTTCCGAGATCAGACGAGAGCGGGCGTGCTCAGGGTGGTGTGGCCGTAAGCGAGTGCAGACTCGAATCGACAGACACTTCAAGACTTATGTGGCAACGCCATGACATCAGTGAACGCTTACAGAAAGAACGCATTAATGGGAAAAAATGACATAAATAAATATTTAATTAATTAAATGCTTACAGCACCTGGTATTCCCAGGCAATCTCCCATCCAAGTACTAACCAGGCCCGACCCTGCTTGGCTTCCGAGATCAGACGAGAGCGGGCGTGCTCAGGGTGGTGTGGCCGTAAGCGAGTGCGGACTTGATTCGAGAGACACTTCAAAACTAATGTGGCAACGGCATGCCATGGGAGAACGCTTACAGAAAGGACGCATTCATGGGAAAAATGACATAAAAAATTAATTAATTAAATTCTTACAGCACCAGGTATTCCCAGGAGGTCTCCCATCCAAGTACTAACCAGGCCCGACCCTGCTTGGCTTCCGAGATCAGACGAGAGCGGGCGTGCTCAGGGTGGTGCGGCCGTAAGCGAGTGCTGACTCGCTTCGATAGACACTTCAAGACTTATGTGGCAACGCCATGACATCAGTGAACGCTTACAGAAAGATCGCATTCATGGGAAAAAATGACATAAAAAAATAATTAATTAATTAAATTCTTACAGCACCAGGTATTCCCAGGCGGTCTCCCATCCAAGTACTAACCAGGCCCGACCCTGCTTGGCTTCCGAGATCAGACGAGAGCGGGCGTGCTCAGGGTGGTGCGGCCGTAAGCGAGTGCTGACTCGCTTCGATAGACACTTCAAGACTTATGTGGCAACGCCATGACATCAGTGAACGCTTACAGAAAGATCGCATTCATGGGAAAAAATGACATAAAAAAATAATTAATTAATTAAATGCTTACAGCACCTGGTATTCCCAGGAGGTCTCCCATCCAAGTACTAACCAGGCCCGACCCTGCTTGGCTTACGAGATCAGACGAGAGCGGGCGTGCTCAGGGTGGTGTGGCCGTAAGCGAGTGCTGACTCGATTCGAGAGACACTTCAATACTTATGTGGCAACGCCATGACATCAGTGAACGCTTACAGAAAGGTCGCATTCATGGGAAAAAATGACATAAAAAAATAATTTATTAATATAAATGCTTACAGCACCTGGTATTCCCAGGCGGTCTCCCATCCAAGTACTAACCAGGCCCGACCCTGCTTGGCTTCCGAGATCAGACGAGAGCGGGCGTGCTCAGGGTGGTGTGGCCGTAAGCGAGTGCAGACTCGATTCGAGAGACACTTCAAAACTAATGTGGCAACGCCATGCCATGGGAGAACGCTTACAGAAAGGACGCATTCATGGGAAAATATGACATAAATAAATATTTAATTAATTAAATGCTTACAGCACCTGGTATTCCCAGGCGGTCTCCCATCCAAGTACTAACCAGGCCCGACCCTGCTTGGCTTCCGAGATCAGACGAGAGCGGGCGTGCTCAGGGTGGTGTGGCCGTAAGCGAGTGCCGACTCGAATCGACAGACACTTCAAGACTTATGTGGCAACGCCATGACATCAGTGAACGCTTACAGAAAGAACGCATTCATGGGAATAAATGACATAAATAAATATTTAATTAATTAAATGCTTACAGCACCTGGTATTCCCAGGCAATCTCCCATCCAAGTACTAACCAGGCCCGACCCTGCTTGGCTTCCGAGATCAGACGAGAGCGGGCGTGCTCAGGGTGGTGTGGCCGTAAGCGAGTGCGGACTTGATTCGAGAGACACTTCAAAACTAATGTGGCAACGGCATGCCATGGGAGAACGCTTACAGAAAGGACGCATTCATGGGAAAAATGACATAAAAAATTAATTAATTAAATTCTTACAGCACCAGGTATTCCCAGGCGGTCTCCCATCCAAGTACTAACCAGGCCCGACCCTGCTTGGCTTCCGAGATCAGACGAGAGCGGGCGTGCTCAGGGTGGTGTGGCCGTAAACGAGTGCTGACTCGATTCGAGAGACACTTCAAGGCTAATGTGGCAACGCAATGACATCGGTAAATGGTTACAGAAAGGACGCATTCATGGGAAAAAATGACATAAAAAAAATAATTAATTAATTAAATGCTTACAGCACCTGGTATTCCCAGGCGGTCTCCCATCCAAGTACTAACCAGGCCCGACCCTGCTTGGCTTCCGAGATCAGACGAGAGCGGGCGTGCTCAGGGTGGTGTGGCCGTAAGCGAGTGCTGACTCGCTTCGATAGACACTTCAAGACTTATGTGGCAACGCCATGACATCAGTGAACGCTTACAGAAAGGTCGCATTCATGGGAAAAAATGACATAAAAAAATAATTTATTAATATAAATGCTTACAGCACCTGGTATTCCCAAGCAAGTTCCCCTCCAAGTACCTAAGCGATCGTCAGCCGTCCAATGGTTGAGCAGAGCTGAGCAGCGATCAGCCAATGGTTGAGCAATGCTGAGCAGCGACAGCCAATGGTTGAGCAATGCTGAGCAGAGCTCGCGCTCAACGGACCAATCATTGAGCGAGGATCGGAAAACGTCATCTAATTTATTCAGGACTGGTAAATATTCACATTGGAGTCGGTGTCATTGAGGAGCGATTCGACTGTGTTTATTTACTCACACAGGTACGTTTGTTATGTTTGTGTGCCAAGTAGTGAATGAAACACGATATGTTTTTTGATAATTTGCCTGATATTCAAGGTTTTACATGATAATATCTCGTTAGCGCCGTACTGACACCACCGATTGACTAGGCTAGCACCACTTGTTTACATTAAAATAGCTAAGTTTGATATCTGAAATGCGTTTAAAATGCGACCAGATTATTGATTTTACATGTTGAGACCTTGACAAATGTATTATTACTTTGTGGACTCGAAATGTAAAGCTTAAATATGGTTATATTAAATAATATATATTTTATATTAAACGAATGCACTGAAAATGAATTAATGAGCTGCCAGTCGCCGATGAAATGACCTAAAAATCCCTGGAAATTCTTCAAAAACGTGATCAGACTCACTTCTTAAGACCATAGAGATGTTGTTACAACAGTGTGGAGTTTAAATTCACTGTGTAAATATGCTTTAGAAGTGTAAACTTGTCAATGATCAATGTGATCATATGGAACAGACTGACTGTTAAAATACCACATAATGAATGTTCTGCATTGTTTTTATAGATTCTCAAGGGAAGATCTACAACGACGGCCAGGGCACCATGCAGTACGTCACCAGCGTGCTGAATGAGTGGGGTCAGTTCTTGACCACGGTGGTGGTGGAGTCCGGGTCCGAGCGGTGTTACGCACACATGGCCAGAGGTCTGGTCGCCAGCTTTTGCCGTGCCAACGCTCCTGCTCCAAAGGTTGTGTACGAGGACAACAACTGCTGTCGGTGAGTTCAATAACAGTTGAAACCTATGATGAAATGGATAATTAAACATGTAACACACCTACACAAAATGTCATGATATCATTTTCAGTGACAACGGATTCAGAACAGCCCAGAAGACCAAGTTTGCTGCATGAGGTACGCTCAGGCAGCACATGTGACCGAGGACAGTCGACTGCTCTACCTCCTCCTCCAAGATGCTGAAGAACCGAGCACCGGACAATCAGCTAACCTCCCCCAGCCAGGTCACGGCTTCTTTGAAGGGACAGTATAAGAGGATTGCAGAGTGAGTCCGAGACAACCCCATCCTCGGCGGTCTCCCCACTCCACTGCCCAACTTGAACGCCAAGTCCTTTTCGACCTTCACTGCCACGGAGGAGAAAAATGCCAACTACGGGGTGATGGTACTGTTGAAGGTGATGCCTCACCTGAAAGTGCTGTCTGATGCACCGTTCCCGGAAGCTCCTGTGCTGCCAACATCCCTCACAACGCCAGACCGGCCTCAGGTCCAATACCAGCACGTTCATCACGAGGCTGGAAAAAGGCGTGGTGAGAAGCGGGGGTAAGTTGTCAAAAGCACTTTGTTTCACCTGTTGGCTGTGGAGAGCAAATAGCACACATGTCATATCAATACTCATTACATGTTTATTTTATATTTCCAGATTATTTGTTGAAGAGCCAAAGCCTGTGTCTTCTGTGAACCAGCCCGTTCAGCCCATGGCGTCGTCCTCCTCCACTCGGCCAAAGCCTGCTGTGCCCACCACCATTCTGCCAAGGCCTGCTGCGTCCACCCACCTCCGGCCAAAGCCTGCTGTGCCCACCTATGGATCACCCCGTATCGTCAGCACCCATACTGCTGGTTTTCCCCGCACAGCCGCAGGTTCCCCCGTCTTGTTTCGTGGGCCATCGTGCAGCCAGGAGCTTTGTACCTCCAGCACCAACAGTCAAGGCATTCATGCCGAATAAGTCCTTGCAGCCATGTGGGGCTTGCCACATGGCTAATTGTGGTGGACAGTGGAAGAGGTACACACCTTCCAAGGACAAAGTGGCTGAAAGCACCCAGAAGATATTTTCCTACTGTCCATACACTGGGAAATCCACCACATCTGGGTTTGACAATGTGGTGTACGAGTTAGAAAAGAGGAGAACTGTGTAAATAACTATAAATAACTGTGTAAATAACTTACCTGTGTGATGCCACTTCTCCTGTGCCATCTGTAGGAGAGAGAAAAAGGCTTGTTTGTTTGTTTGTTTGTTTGTTTAAGGCTTCAGCAAGTACAATCTATTTATTTATATAGTTCAAAAGTAAAAAAAAATGCACTTTACAGTTTTGCTTAAGAATGTTCTTGTATTTGTTTTTATTATGATTTATGTTGCTGTTAAAGTGCACTTTGTAGTATCTTTTTTTTTATACAAACATGTTCTGGCCTATGTTCGATATCAAGGCCAATCTAACCTCATTAATTTTAACTTTAATCAGTTCCGACCTAACACAATCAGTTTACATACCCTTTAGTGGTTGTTCATGTTCAGATAATCTGTGTTTTTGTCATGCGTGTTGTTTGTTTGTCTTTGTCAGCTTCATATCTTTGTGATGTTTGTATGTCTTTGTCTGCTTATGTTTAACCAAAGTTTGCCAAAGGAAACACACAAAAAAATGTAACAGACAGGAATTGCTTGAGCCTTTATTTGTTGATTGGTGATCTGAGTTTTTGGATAATTCTGTTTGGATAAACCGGGCTTTGGCCTGTACAAACCAATTGTTAATTTTTATCTTAAGTACAAGTTTGTGTTTTTAATTGTTAAAGGTATTGCAGAGGATTTTCTTTTTCCAGGTGGATCATCAAGACTATTGGTCCTCTTAGTTGTCAATCAGGAGTGTTGCGCAATTGCATTTTTTTTTAAAAGTGGAGAAGGTGGTTCTTTTCTAAAATTCGAGAAAATCCTCTGTTACACCTTTAAGTGTTTTTGATTCTTATTAATGTTATTTATGTGTGCGTGTCCTTGTGATGTTTGTATGTCTGTCAGCTCCATGTTTAACTAAATGTTTGCAAATGGTAGTAAATGTTTGTCTCTCATCCTGTCTCGTGTTCTAGCTCGTAGATCTGTACCTTGTTGTGGTGAGAGACCTTTAAACTAAACAGATCTTGTTTACTTGTGTTTCATGCATTGCTTTTTAAATGAAACACATTCTGGGTGAAAAATAAAAGTTGTAAAGGTATTTCAAGTGTGTTGGAGTCTCTGTACTGTATGCTTGGGTTTCAGAAGGGGTGGGATAGTGTAAAAAAAAACATTTAAGCAATTAAAAGTCTTCCAGACAAAGTGAGAGTAAATTAATACAGTACAACCTTTCCTAATTCAGCCCAAAAAATGTAACACTTGCACACTTTTTCACTTGACTATATGAATCTCATCACCAGCTACATCAACTCAACCTATGAAAATAATAAACAAAACATTCAACAGATTAGTGGATTTTAATAAATTAGGCCTGTAAATGTACAATTTATATAAACAACACTTCAGTAGTTGACACCATCCGTTTTGATCACTTTCGATCGATCCCAGGGTTGAGCAATATGTACTTGCAGGGGTCATGAGCCATTCCCAGGCGGTCTCCCATCCAAGTACTAACCAGGCCCGACCCTGCTTGGCTTCCGAGATCAGACGAGAGCGGGCGTGCTCAGGGTGGTGTGGCCGTAAGCGAGTGCCGACTCGAATCGACAGACACTTCAAGACTTATGTGGCAACGCCATGACATCAGTGAACGCTTACAGAAAGAACGCATTCATGGGAAAAAATGACATAAATAAATATTTAATTAATTAAATGCTTACAGCACCTGGTATTCCCAGGCAATCTCCCATCCAAGTACTAACCAGGCCCGACCCTGCTTGGCTTCCGAGATCAGACGAGAGCGGGCGTGCTCAGGGTGGTGTGGCCGTAAGCGAGTGCGGACTTGATTCGAGAGACACTTCAAAACTAATGTGGCAACGGCATGCCATGGGAGAACGCTTACAGAAAGGACGCATTCATGGGAAAAATGACATAAAAAATTAATTAATTAAATTCTTACAGCACCAGGTATTCCCAGGCGGTCTCCCATCCAAGTACTAACCAGGCCCGACCCTGCTTGGCTTCCGAGATCAGACGAGAGCGGGCGTGCTCAGGGTGGTGTGGCCGTAAACGAGTTCTGACTCGATTCGAGAGACACTTCAAGGCTAATGTGACAACGCAATGACATCGGTAAATGGTTACAGAAAGGACGCATTCATGGGTAAAAATGACATAAATAAATATTTAATTAATTAAATGCTTACAGCACCTGGTATTCCCAGGCAATCTCCCATCCAAGTACTAACCAGGCCCGACCCTGCTTGGCTTCCGAGATCAGACGAGAGTGGGCGTGCTCAGGGTGGTGTGGACGTAAGAGAGTGCTGACTCGATTCGAGAGACACTTCAAAACTAATGTGGCAATGCCATGCCATTGGAGAACGCTTACAAAAAGGACGCATTCATGGGAAAAAAATGACATAAATAAATAATTAATTATTTAAACGCTTACAGCACCTGGTATTCCCAGGCGGTCTCCCATTCAAGTACTAACCAGGCCCGACCCTGCTTGGTTTCCGAGATCAGACGAGAGCGGGCGTGCTTTTTTTTTTTTTTTTTTATTATTATTATAACAATCATATTCACACAATTACATAATTTCTATATATTGTTTAACATTACATATAACACAGTGAGAGTGCTTTTATAACAGAAAGACTTCTTTAAAAGTCTTTTGGCAGGCACAATCTTAAATCCCACCAAAAAGAAGAAAAAAAAACATCATTATAAAATATTTTAAAACATTTGAAAGTTCAACATATTTTTTCCACACTAAAACAGTCTCTTCCACATATTTAAAATATTATACAGATCAACCATAATCGTCAGGCATTTTCCAATTAAAATCTTCAAATATTATACCCACATCCTTAGTAAAAACATTATAAAACTCCTCCACATATTTAAAATATTATACAGATCAACCATAATCGTCAGGCATTTTCCAATTAAAATCTTCAAATATTATACCCACATCCTTAGTAAAAACATTATAAAACTCCTCCAACCTATTTTGCTCCTTAAAATAACAGTACAAATGCTTTAAGTACATCTCAAATTTTCTTTTAAACACTATTTCAACATCCATAACAGTATTTTCTTTTTTTGCAACAATTCTTCTTTCCCATATTGCACTTTTAATCAGCATGACAAACAAGTTAAGCGCTTTTCTGTTTTCACATGTTTTGTTTTCTCCCAGCATTATCACCTTGTTCCAATCTATTCCTTTATTATCTTGTTCCCCTCTCAACCTTTCAAGCAAACCTATACATTTTTCATTAAAGTTTTCCAATTTCTTACAACATAAAAACACATGTAAAAAACCCTCATCTTCTTCTTTACATACTTTACAAGTTGCATTTTGCTCTCTCCCGATTTTGTTCAATAAAACATCAGTAAAAATTGCCTTGTGCCTAATTAAATATTCTAAGGTCCCCAATTTTGACTCAATTATATTCCCCCTCATATTGCTCCATATATGTTCTTCTTTCAAGTCTTTGTATTTCTGTAACCAGTATTTATTCACCACAGGTTTCTTAAAAATACAATCTCTAAAAAACAATACAACATTTTCACAGTGCATTCTTTAAAAGCTCTTATTTTGTCTCCCAACATGACATACACATCTTTCTCTTGTTTCCCTTGTTCTTTATTATCAATTTTCCTGATCCAATCATCAGGAATTGCACTTTTTATTATCTTAAACTTATTTACAATTTCTTGTCTACTATATTCTTCTTTTGCTTCCTCCATAGTGTCCACAATGTACTGCACAGGTAAAAATCCCTCCTTAAACTCGTATAAAACATCTCTCACTTTTGTAATTCCCACATCCCACCAATTTTTAAAAAACACTTCTTTACCTTGGTTTACAATGTTCTTGTTTAAAAACAATGGTTGGTTTAAAATACACTCTCTTCCACTAGGCATGTACTGTACACAAGTTAAAACTTTCCCCCATGCACTCATAATTTCCTTGTAAAAATCTGGCACCTTTTCCGTCATCCAAGCTTTAGTTTTCATCCATAAAATGTCTTCTCCCAGATTAAAATTACCACATTTGTTTAAAAAATATTGCATTGTTTTTTTCCATACCATTACATTCCCATCATCCAGATACTTTTTAACCATTTTAGCTCTTAAGCTATTTTTTCTTTGTGCTACATCTATAAGGCCCATCCCACCTTTCTCTACAGCTCCAATCAAAGTGTCATATGCTATTCTTGGGGGTTTCCCTTCCCATATAAAGTCTAAAAAACATCTCTTTAATCTTTTTTCAATCCACAGAGGCATATATGACACATATAAGACATACCATAACTTAGACATCATTAAAACATTTGAAATTAAAACCTTCCCTTTAAGACATAATGTCCTTAATTTCCAAAAATGTAGCCTTCTTTCAATATCTTCTAAAATAGTTGCCCACATTGTTTCATTAGCTCTCCTTTCATCGTCCCCCATTAAAACTCCTAAAATCTTGATTTCATTCACTTCTTTAAAAGCAAAATCACTTGTTAAAGCTTGCACATTCCCACATCTCATATACACAGTTTTATCCTCGTTAATTTTTCCTCCAGATGCTTTACAAAATTGTTGTACAATTTTCATTGCACATTCAACTCCCTCCCTGTCTTTCAAAATAAGCGTAGTGTCATCCGCATACTGAAATATTGCTTCTCCTTCCACGTTCCCTTCTATGTGAATACCTTTTATTCCTTTTTCTTTCCTCATTGCCAACCCCAAGGGTTCCGCGACTAAAGAATATAATAGTGCTGACATGGGACACCCTTGTCTTATGGATCTTGTTAGTTTAAAACATTCAGTTAAAAACCCATTACATTTAATTCTAGTTACCGGTCCATTATATAAAATTTTCACCCACTTTATAAAATTTTCTCCAAATCCAAAACGGTTTAAAATCCCAAATAAAAATTCATGTTCCACCCTGTCGAAAGCCTTTTCAAAATCTAAACTTATAACATATCCCTCCAATTTTCTCTCCTTCATGTATCCAATTGTATCTTTAATGCTTAGGGTCGTATCAGCTATGTCTTTCCCTTTGACCCCATACGCTTGATTTGTCTTTATTATTCTCGGCATCACTTCTTTCAGTCTGTTTGCTAAGATTTTTGATAAAATTTTCAGATCGGTGTTTAACATCGTAAGCGGCCTATAATTCTTTAGTTCAGTTTTTTCTCCTTTTTTCTTATATATTGTTTTCATCAAACCCATACCCATTCTTAGATTCATCTGCCCTTTATTAAAGATCTCATCGTACACTTCCTTTAAAATACTGGTTAACATATCCCTAAAAACAATATAAAACTCACTCCCCAACCCATCAATTCCAGGACTTTTGTTTTTGTTTAATTCATTTATCGCTCTTTCAATTTCCTCTTCACTTATCTCTTTGTCACAATCCTTCATATCTTCCTTGTCTATTTTAGTTGTTATCTGCTCTAACATTTCTTCTTTTTCATCCTGCACTCCCTCAGTTGTAAACAATTTTTCATAATACCTTTTCATTTCTTTTAAAATTCCTTCATTACTCTTTACTTCTTCTCCATTCTCCTTTTTAACTACTTTTATAATTTCAGCCTTCCCTTTTCTTCTTTCTAGATCAAAGAAAATTTTTGTACATTTTTCACCTTCAACAAGAAACTGAGCTTTACTCCTTAATCTTGCACCTTCATATTTCTTTTCTTCCATTTCTTTAAGTTTATTTTCCAATTCTTTTATCTTTAACATGTCCTTATTACCCTGATTTATCTCTTTTTCTAAAATCTCTCTTATTTCCTGTCCATTGTATTTCTTACATTTCTCAATTAATCTGCACAATTTTATTGTATGAATTTTAACTAAATATTTTACATTTTCCCACCACAATCTTTTATCTTCCATATACATTGCATTTCCTTTTTCTTTTTCAATTAGCGTCTTTATATCTAAAACATACCCTTCACTTTTTAAAACCTCAGCATTTAAAACCCACACGCCTGGACCTCTCTTTAACGTACTCCAGTCAATCTGCATATATAACGGCTTGTGATCACTTAAACTTGTTTCATCGTATCTCACATTATCAATAAAAACCTCTAAATTCCTCTTACACAAAATAAAATCGATTCTTGTTTGACACATGAAATTCCCCACCCTTTGTCTTCTTGAGTATTGCCTTCTTTCATTCCTTTCTCTCCAAACATCCACCAAGTTATTGCTTTCCATTATTGATTTTAACTCTCTCCTTCCCATATCATTTCTAAAAACCATTCCATCTGCCATATCTAATTTACTTAACACAGTATTAAAATCCCCCATTAACAAGACATTCTGTTGGTTAGTTAAAAGTGACCTTAAATCATTAAAATAATCTCTCTTTTCCTTTTCCTCCGTAGGTGCATGTACATTTATCACCACCAGTTTTTTGCCTTCATATTCCATTTCTACTGCTAAACATTTCCCAATATCATCTTTATAGATGACCTTGCATACAGTTTTCACATTTTCTCTTATTAAAAAAGCAACTCCTCTGCCAAACCTTGTATCATCATTATTGTATAAAATCTCACCGTTCCATCTTTTCCTTATTTCACATATGTGCTTTTCTTTCCAATTTGTTTCTTGCAATACAATCACGTCTTCATTCTTGAACATTTCTTTCACTTTTTCAAATTTGTTAAAGTCCGAGAGTCCTCTGGCATTAAAAGTTACCAAACTTAAAACCATAAAAAATAAATAAATAAAAACACTCATTGAGTCCATTTCTTTAGCTCATACCATCCAAGTCTTTTAGCAGTACATATTTATCTTTTAGTAAGTCTTTGTTAGTTGTTTTTTTCCTTATTCCTTCCAAACATGGCTTTACCTTAATTTTTCGTCGTCTTCTCTCCACTTTCGGTTTTCCTTCAGCCATTGTGTTGACATCCTTGTTAAAATCCTCATCTTGATCCATTTCATCTTGATCCATCTCATCGTCCAGGGTGTCAGAAGTGTCAAGTGGTGTACATGTTCCTTCCTCCTGTTTAAGTTGTTCCGTCTGTTCTTTAGAATCCTCATTTTGTACTTTACTTTGTCTTTTAGCTAATTCATTCATTTCTTCCTCTGCCATTTCATCTGTAGTGCTCTGTGTTTTATTATCTATGTCCTGTTGTACTTTCTCTTGTTGTTCCGTTTGTTCGCCATTGTCAACGTCAATTACAGGTCCGCCGTCTCTCGTGTCGTTCTGTTGTTTTTCTACCACGTTGTCTCGTTCATGCACCTTCCCGCCCACATGAGTCTCATCGTTGCCAAACCAGCATTCACACAAGTTTAAATAATTGTCACAGTCCGGGCACTTAACCGCCTTGCACTCTCTTGCAAAATGTCCTCTCTCCTCGCATTTGTAGCACTTAAACATAGGGCAGTCTTTCATGATGTGGTCTGGGCACATGCACAGCCGACAGAGTTTAACCTGATGGCTGTGCATCACCCTGAAGAACTGCAGGCCTTCAGCTGTTTCAAACTTTGTGCTATACGGGAGAGATGCAACTTCTTTAGGGAAGCGAGATTTAATGAACCGTGTGCCATCTTCAATGGTCGTGCCCGGATACAAACGTCTTTTTAATTTAGACAAAGGGGTAACTCCCCACCCTTCAAGTTTATTTATAATATCATGATCGTCTATGTAAGCGGGCAGGTGCATAAACGAGACGACATAGTCTCTGTTTTGGAGTCTCTTTACTTCGCATTCCACTTCTTTTATCCTTATTCCATATTCTAGCAATTCAACATCATCCACATTTTCTAGAGTCAGCTCATATTCATTGTTTTGTTTGGGTCTTACCGCCAGGATTTTCCCTTTTCCAATTTTCTCCGATACTGCCGTAATAATATCCTCCGCTCTTGCATTCACATTTGTAGTATCCACTGTAATCGTAGCTTCTATTAAGTATTCCTTTCGTGAATTGTACCTTCTTTGTTCTTTGTCTCTTTCATTGCCATCTCGTTGTTGTTCATTCGTTCCATTTTCATTTGCCATTCGTGTCTCTCCTGCCATTTCCAAGGTTGATTCCATGTGTCCGTCCATTTTCACCAAACAAAACAAAAAGCGTATGTGGCAAACTTAAACTCCCCCCGGACAGCGTATGCTGCCAGGAGGGATTTAAACAAACAAAAATAAAAATTAACTATTCAAAATAAACACTGATTTAAACAAACAAAATCAAAATAAATCTGAACGTTTGGTGAGCCTTCCTCACCTACTGCAGCCAAACACTTCCTGGAACGTACCAACTAGCGGGCGTGCTCAGGGTGGTGTGGCCGTAAACGAGTGCTGACTCGATTCGAGAGACACTTCAAGGCTAATGTGGCAACGCAATGACATCGGTAAATGGTTACAGAAAGGACGCATTCATGGGAAAAAATGACATAAAAAAAATAATTAATTAATTAAATGCTTACAGCACCTGGTATTCCCAGGCGGTCTCCCATCCAAGTACTAACCAGGCCCGACCCTGCTTGGCTTCCGAGATCAGACGAGAGCGGGCGTGCTCAGGGTGGTGTGGCCGTAAGCGAGTGCTGACTCGCTTCGATAGACACTTCAAGACTTATGTGGCAACGCCATGACATCAGTGAACGCTTACAGAAAGATCGCATTCATGGGAAAAAATGACATAAAAAAATAATTAATTAATTAAATGCTTAGAGCACCTGGTATTCCCAGGCGGTCTCCCATCCAAGTACTAACCAGGCCCGACCCTGCTTGGCTTACGAGATCAGACGAGAGCGGGCGTGCTCAGGGTGGCGTGGCCGTAAGCGAGTGCTGACTTGATTCGAGAGACACTTCAAAACTAATGTGGCAACGCCATGCCATGGGAGAACGCTTACAGAAAGGACGCATTCATGGGAAAAATGACATAAATAATTAATTAATTTAATTCTTACAGCACCAGGTATTCCCAGGCGGTCTCCCATCCAAGTACTAACCAGGCCCGACCCTGCTTGGCTTCCGAGATCAGACGAGAGCGGGCGTGCTCAGGGTGGTGTGGCCGTAAACGAGTGCTGACTCGATTCGAGAGACACTTCAAGGCTAATGTGGCAACGCAATGACATCGGTAAATGGTTACAGAAAGGACGCATTCATGGGAAAAAATGACATAAAAAAAATAATTAATTATTTAAATGCTTACAGCACCTGGTATTCCCAGGCGGTCTCCCATCCAAGTACTAACCAGGCCCGACCCTGCTTGGCTTCCGAGATCAGACGTGAGCGGGCGTGCTCAGGGTGGTGTGGCCGTAAGCGAGTGCTGATTCGCTTCGATAGACACTTCAAGACTTATGTGGCAACGCCATGACATCAGTGAACGCTTACAGAAAGGTCGCATTCATGGGAAAAAATGACATAAAAAAATAATTAATTAATTAAATGCTTACAGCACCTGGTATTCCCAGGCGGTCTCCCATCCAAGTACTAACCAGGCCCGACCCTGCTTGGCTTCCGAGATCAGACGAGAGCGGGCGTGCTCAGGGTGGTGTGGCCGTAAGCAAGTGCTGACTCGATTCGAGAGACACTTCAAGGCTAATGTGGCAACGCAATGACATCGGTAAATGGTTACAGAAAGGACGCATTCATGGGAAAAAATGACATAAAAAAAATTATTAATTAATTAAATGCTTACAGCACCTGGTATTCCCAGGCGGTCTCCCATCCAAGTACTAACCAGGCCCGACCCTGCTTGGCTTCCGAGATCAGACGAGAGCGGGCGTGCTCAGGGTGGTGTGGCCGTAAGCGAGTGCCGACTCGAATCGACAGACACTTCAAGACTTATGTGGCAACGCCATGACATCAGTGAACGCTTACAGAAAGAACGCATTCATGGGAAAAAATGACATAAATAAATATTTAATTAATTAAATGCTTACAGCACCTGGTATTCCCAGGCAATCTCCCATCCAAGTACTAACCAGGCCCGACCCTGCTTGGCTTCCGAGATCAGACGAGAGCGGGCGTGCTCAGGGTGGTGTGGCCGTAAGCGAGTGCGGACTTGATTCGAGAGACACTTCAAAACTAATGTGGCAACGGCATGCCATGGGAGAACGCTTACAGAAAGGACGCATTCATGGGAAAAATGACATAAAAAATTAATTAATTAAATTCTTACAGCACCAGGTATTCCCAGGCGGTCTCCCATCCAAGTACTAACCAGGCCCGACCCTGCTTGGCTTCCGAGATCAGACGAGAGCGGGCGTGCTCAGGGTGGTGTGGCCGTAAACGAGTGCTGACTCGATTCGAGAGACACTTCAAGGCTAATGTGGCAACGCAATGACATCGGTAAATGGTTACAGAAAGGACGCATTCATGGGAAAAAATGACATAAAAAAAATAATTAATTAATTAAATGCTTACAGCACCTGGTATTCCCAGGCGGTCTCCCATCCAAGTACTAACCAGGCCCGACCCTGCTTGGCTTCCGAGATCAGACGAGAGCGGGCGTGCTCAGGGTGGTGTGGCCGTAAGCGAGTGCTGACTCGCTTCGATAGACACTTCAAGACTTATGTGGCAACGCCATGACATCAGTGAACGCTTACAGAAAGATCGCATTCATGGGAAAAAATGACATAAAAAAATAATTAATTAATTAAATGCTTAGAGCACCTGGTATTCCCAGGCGGTCTCCCATCCAAGTACTAACCAGGCCCGACCCTGCTTGGCTTACGAGATCAGACGAGAGCGGGCGTGCTCAGGGTGGCGTGGCCGTAAGCGAGTGCTGACTTGATTCGAGAGACACTTCAAAACTAATGTGGCAACGCCATGCCATGGGAGAACGCTTACAGAAAGGACGCATTCATGGGAAAAATGACATAAATAATTAATTAATTTAATTCTTACAGCACCAGGTATTCCCAGGCGGTCTCCCATCCAAGTACTAACCAGGCCCGACCCTGCTTGGCTTCC
The DNA here is from genome assembly GCF_030506205.2 of Paramisgurnus dabryanus. Classification (NCBI taxonomy): domain Eukaryota; kingdom Metazoa; phylum Chordata; class Actinopteri; order Cypriniformes; family Cobitidae; genus Paramisgurnus; species Paramisgurnus dabryanus. The sequence continues at coordinate 5,787,479 of NC_133345.1, read as the reverse complement.
GAGATCAGACAAGAGCGGGCGTGCTCAGGGTGGTGTGGCCGTAAACGAGTGCTGACTCGATTCGAGAGACACTTCAAGGCTAATGTGGCAACGCAATGACATCGGTAAATGGTTACAGAAAGGACGCATTCATGGGAAAAAATGACATAAAAAAAATAATTAATTAATTAAATGCTTACAGCACCTGGTATTCCCAGGCGGTCTCCCATCCAAGTACTAACCAGGCCCGACCCTGCTTGGCTTCCGAGATCAGACGAGAGCGGGCGTGCTCAGGGTGGTGTGGCCGTAAGCGAGTGCTGACTCGCTTCGATAGACACTTCAAGACTTATGTGGCAACGCCATGACATCAGTGAACGCTTACAGAAAGGTCGCATTCATGGGAAAAAATGACATAAAAAAATAATTAATTAATTAAATGCTTACAGCACCTGGTATTCCCAGGCGGTCTCCCATCCAAGTACTAACCAGGCCCGACCCTGCTTGGCTTCCGACATCAGACGAGAGCGGGCGTGCTCAGGGTGGTGTGGCCGTAAGCGAGTGCTGACTCGCTTCGATAGACACTTCAAGACTTATGTGGCAACGCCATGACATCGGTGAACGCTTACAGAAAGATCGCATTCATGAAAAAAAATGACATAAAAAAATAATTAATTAATTAAATGCTTACAGCACCTGGTATTCCCAGGCGGTCTCCCATCCAAGTACTAACCAGGCCCGACCCTGCTTGGCTTACGAGATCAGACGAGAACGGGCGTGCTCAGGGTGGTGTGGCCGTAAGCGAGTGCTGACTCGATTCGAGAGACACTTCAAGGCTAATGTGGCAACGCAATGACATCGGTAAATGGTTACAGAAAGGACGCATTCATGGGAAAAAATGACATAAAAAAAATAATTAATTAATTAAATGCTTACAGCATCTGGTATTCCCAGGCGGTCTCCCATCCAAGTACTAACCAGGCCCGACCCTGCTTGGCTTCCGAGATCAGACGAGAGCGGGCGTGCTCAGGGTGGTGTGGCCGTAAGCGAGTGCTGACTTGATTCGAGAGACACTTCAAGGCTAATGTGGCAACGCAATGACATCGGTAAATGGTTACAGAAAGGACGCATTCATGGGAAAAAATGACATAAAAAAAATTATTAATTAATTAAATGCTTACAGCACCTGGTATTCCCAGGCGGTCTCCCATCCAAGTACTAACCAGGCCCGACCCTGCTTGGCTTCCGAGATCAGACGAGAGCGGGCGTGCTCAGGGTGGTGTGGCCGTAAGCGAGTGCAGACTTGATTCGAGAGACACTTCAAAACTAATGTGGCAACGCCATGACATCAGTGAACGCTTACAGAAAGAACGCATTCATGGGAAAAAATGACATAAATAAATATTTAATTAATTAAATGCTTACAGCACCTGGTATTCCCAGGCGGTCTCCCATCCAAGTACTAACCAGGCCCGACCCTGCTTGGCTTCCGAGATCAGACGAGAGCGGGCGTGCTCAGGGTGGTGTGGCCGTAAGCGAGTGCCGACTCGAATCGACAGACACTTCAAGACTTATGTGGCAACGCCATGACATCAGTGAACGCTTACAGAAAGAACGCATTCATGGGAAAAAATGACATAAATAAATATTTAATTAATTAAATGCTTACAGCACCTGGTATTCCCAGGCAATCTCCCATCCAAGTACTAACCAGGCCCGACCCTGCTTGGCTTCCGAGATCAGACGAGAGCGGGCGTGCTCAGGGTGGTGTGGCCGTAAGCGAGTGCGGACTTGATTCGAGAGACACTTCAAAACTAATGTGGCAACGGCATGCCATGGGAGAACGCTTACAGAAAGGACGCATTCATGGGAAAAATGACATAAAAAATTAATTAATTAAATTCTTACAGCACCAGGTATTCCCAGGCGGTCTCCCATCCAAGTACTAACCAGGCCCGACCCTGCTTGGCTTCCGAGATCAGACGAGAGCGGGCGTGCTCAGGGTGGTGTGGCCGTAAACGAGTGCTGACTCGATTCGAGAGACACTTCAAGGCTAATGTGGCAACGCAATGACATCGGTAAATGGTTACAGAAAGGACGCATTCATGGGAAAAAATGACATAAAAAAAATAATTAATTAATTAAATGCTTACAGCACCTGGTATTCCCAGGCGGTCTCCCATCCAAGTACTAACCAGGCCCGACCCTGCTTGGCTTCCGAGATCAGACGAGAGCGGGCGTGCTCAGGGTGGTGTGGCCGTAAGCGAGTGCTGACTCGCTTCGATAGACACTTCAAGACTTATGTGGCAACGCCATGACATCAGTGAACGCTTACAGAAAGATCGCATTCATGGGAAAAAATTACATAAAAAAATAATTAATTAATTAAATGCTTAGAGCACCTGGTATTCCCAGGCGGTCTCCCATCCAAGTACTAACCAGGCCCGACCCTGCTTGGCTTACGAGATCAGACGAGAGCGGGCGTGCTCAGGGTGGTGTGGCCGTAAACGAGTGCTGACTCGATTCGAGAGACACTTCAAGGCTAATGTGGCAACGCAATGACATCGGTAAATGGTTACAGAAAGGACGCATTCATGGGAAAAAATGACATAAAAAAAATAATTAATTAATTAAATGCTTACAGCACCTGGTATTCCCAGGCGGTCTCCCATCCAAGTACTAACGAGGCCCGACCCTGCTTGGCTTCCGAGATCAGACGAGAGCGGGCGTGCTCAGGGTGGTGTGGCCGTAAGCGAGTGCTGACTCGATTCGAGAGACACTTCAAGGCTAATGTGGCAACGCAATGACATCGGTAAATGGTTACAGAAAGGACGCATTCATGGGAAAATATGACATAAATAAATATTTAATTAATTAAATGCTTACAGCACCTGGTATTCCCAGGCGGTCTCCCATCCAAGTACTAACCAGGCCCGACCCTGCTTGGCTTCCGAGATCAGACGAGAGCGGGCGTGCTCAGGGTGGTGTGGCCGTAAACGAGTGCTGA
>NC_133345.1:5771996-5774496 GCF_030506205.2 Paramisgurnus dabryanus | reverse complement strand
GCTAATGTGGCAACGCAATGACATCGGTAAATGGTTACAGAAAGGACGCATTCATGGGAAAAAATGACATAAAAAAAATAATTAATTAATTAAATGCTTACAGCACCTGGTATTCCCAGGCGGTCTCCCATCCAAGTACTAACCAGGCCCGACCCTGCTTGGCTTCCGAGATCAGACGAGAGCGGGCGTGCTCAGGGTGGTGTGGCCGTAAGCGAGTGCTGACTCGCTTCGATAGACACTTCAAGACTTATGTGGCAACGCCATGACATCAGTGAACGCTTACAGAAAGATCGCATTCATGGGAAAAAATGACATAAAAAAATAATTAATTAATTAAATGCTTAGAGCACCTGGTATACCCAGGCGGTCTCCCATCCAAGTACTAACCAGGCCCGACCCTGCTTGGCTTACGAGATCAGACGAGAGCGGGCGTGCTCAGGGTGGCGTGGCCGTAAGCGAGTGCTGACTTGATTCGAGAGACACTTCAAAACTAATGTGGCAACGCCATGCCATGGGAGAACGCTTACAGAAAGGACGCATTCATGGGAAAAATGACATAAATAATTAATTAATTTAATTCTTACAGCACCAGGTATTCCCAGGCGGTCTCCCATCCAAGTACTAACCAGGTCCGACCCTGCTTGGCTTCCGAGATCAGACGAGAGCGGGCGTGCTCAGGGTGGTGTGGCCGTCAACGAGTGCTGACTCGATTCGAGAGACACTTCAAGGCTAATGTGGCAACGCAATGACATCGGTAAATGGTTACAGAAAGGACGCATTCATGGGAAAAAATGACATAAAAAAATTATTAATTAATTAAATGCTTACAGCACCTGGTATTCCCAGGCGGTCTCCCATCCAAGTACTAACCAGGCCCGACCCTGCTTGGCTTCCGAGATCAGACGAGAGCGGGCGTGCTCAGGGTGGTGTGGCCGTAAGCGAGTGCAGACATGATTCGAGAGACACTTCAAAACTAATGTGGCAACGCCATGCCATGGGAGAACGCTTACAGAAAGGACGCATTCATGGGAAAAAATGACATAAAAAAATAATTAATTAATTAAATGCTTAGAGCACCTGGTATTCCCAGGCGGTCTCCCATCCAAGTACTAACCAGGCCCGACCCTGCTTGGCTTACGAGATCAGACGAGAGCGGGCGTGCTCAGGGTGGCGTGGCCGTAAACGAGTGCTGACTTGATTCGAGAGACACTTCAAAACTAATGTGGCAACGCCATGCCATGGGAGAACGCTTACAGAAAGGACGCATTCATGGGAAAAATGACATAAATAATTAATTAATTTAATTCTTACAGCACCAGGTATTCCCAGGCGGTCTCCCATCCAAGTACTAACCAGGCCCGACCCTGCTTGGCTTCCGAGATCAGACGAGAGCGGGCGTGCTCAGGGTGGTGTGGCCGTAAGCGAGTGCTGACTCGATTCGAGAGACACTTCAAGGCTAATGTGGCAACGCAATGACATCGGTAAATGGTTACAGAAAGGACGCATTCATGGGAAAAAATGACATAAAAAAATATTTAATTAATTAAATGCTTACAGCACCTGATATTCACAGGCGGTCTCCCATCCAAGTACTAACCAGGCCCGACCCTGCTTGGCTTCCGAGATCAGACGAGAGCGGGCGTGCTCAGGGTGGTGTGGCCGTAAGCGAGTGCAGACTTGATTCGAGAGACACTTCAAAACTAATGTGGCAACGCCATGCCATGGGAGAACGCTTACAGAAAGGACGCATTCATGGGAAAAAATGACATAAAAAAATAATTAATTAATTAAATGCTTAGAGCACCTGGTATTCCCAGGCGGTCTCCCATCCAAGTACTAACCAGGCCCGACCCTGCTTGGCTTCCGAGATCAGACGAGAACGGGCGTGCTCAGGGTGGTGTGGCCGTAAGCGAGTGCTGACTCGATTCGAGAGACACTTCAAGGCTAATGTGGCAACGCAATGACATCGGTAAATGGTTACAGAAAGGACGCATTCATGGGAAAAAATGACATAAAAAAAAATTATTAATTAATTAAATGCTTACAGCACCTGGTATTCCCAGGCGGTCTCCCATCCAAGTACTAACCAGGCCCGACCCTGCTTGGCTTCCGAGATCAGACGAGAGCGGGCGTGCTCAGGGTGGTGTGGCCGTAAGCGAGTGCTGACTCGCTTCGATAGACACTTCAAGACTTATGTGGCAACGCCATGACATCAGTGAACGCTTACAGAAAGAACGCATTCATGGGAAAAAATGACATAAATAAATATTTAATTAATTAAATGCTTACAGCACCTGGTATTCCCAGGCAATCTCCCATCCAAGTACTAACCAGGCCCGACCCTGCTTGGCTTCCGAGATCAGACGAGAGCGGGCGTGCTCAGGGTGGTGTGGCCGTAAGCGAGTGCGGACTTGATTCGAGAGACACTTCAAAACTAATGTGGCAACGGCATGCCATGGGAGAACGCTTACAGAAAGGACGCATTCATGGGAAAAATGAC